>NC_143146.1:53375000-53637500 GCF_059928025.1 Delphinapterus leucas | reverse complement strand
CACTGGACCACAAGGAAGTCCCGAAATAGTTTTCTATTAAGGAAATTATGGGAAGAAAATAAAGGAGTGTTTCATGTTTACCCACTTACCAATTCTAGTGCTCTTCATTCCTTCTAATAGATCCAAGTTTCCATCTGCTATCATTTCCCAAGACTACGGAACATCTTCTGGTGTTTCTTTTAGTGTAAGTGTGCTGGCTACAAATTCTCTCAGCTTTCTTTTATCTGAAAATGTCTTTCTTCACTCTGGAAGGATATTTTTGCCTGATACAAAATTTGGGGTTGATCATCTTTTCTTTTCAGTATTTAAAGATGTGATTCCACTGTCTTCTGGCCTCCATTCTTCTTTTTCTTCCTTGCCTCCTCCCTTTTATCTGACGATAACTCAGCCATCATTTATATTATTGTTTCCCTGTTTGTCGGGTCTTTTATTCTCTGACCATTCTCAAAGTTTTCTCTTTATCCTTGATTTTCAACAGTTTGACTATGAAATATAGGCAGACCTCGGAGATACTGCAGGTTTGTTTCTAGACCACTGCAATAAAGTGAATAACACAGTAAAGAGAGTTACTTGAATTTTTTGGTTTCCCGGTGCATGTAGAAGTTATATTTACACTACATTTTAGCCTTTTAGGTGGCAATAGCTTTATGCCTAAAAAACAACGTACATACCTTAATTAAAAAATGCTTTATTGCTAAAAATTGCTAACCATCATCTGAGCCTTCAGTGCATCATAATCTTTTTGCTGGTGGAGGGTCTTGCTTCTGTGTTGGTGGCTGCTGACTGATCAGGATGGTGGTTACTGAAAGTTGGGGTGGCCGTGGTCATTTCTTAAAAGAAGACCGCAGTGAAGCTGGCAGCATTGATTGACTCTTCCTTTCATGAACGATTTCTCTATAGCATGCAGTGCTGTGTGATAGCATTTGACCCACAGTAGAACTTCTTTCAAAATTGGAGTCAAGCATCTCAGACCCTGCTGCTGCTTTATCAACTAAGTTTATGTAATAATGTAAACACTATGTTGTCATTTCAACCAACTTCACAGCATCTTCACCAGGAGTAGTTTCCATTTTAAGAAACCACTTTCTTTGCTCATCCATAGGAAGCAACATCCTCATCCATTTAAGTTTTTTTTTTTTTTTTTGTGGTACGCGGGCCTCTCACTGTTGTGGCCTCTCCCGTTGCGGAGCGCAGGCTCCGGACGCGCAGGCTTAGCGGCCATGGCTCACGGGCCCAGCCGCTCCGCGGCATGTGGGATCCTCCCGGACCGGGGCACGAACCTGCGTCCCCTGCATCGGCAGGCGGACTCTCAACCACTGCACCACCAGGGAAGCCCTCCATTTACGTTTTATAATGAGATTGCAGCAATTCAGTCCCATCTTCAGGCTCCAGTTATAATTCTACTTCTCTTGCTATTTTTACCACATCTGTAGTTATTTCCTCCACTGAAGTATTGAACCCCTCAAAGTCATCCATGAGGTTTGGAATCAACTTCTTCCAAACTCCTGTTAATGTTGGTATTTTGATCTCTTCCCATGAATCACAAAAGTTTTTAACGGCATTTAGAATGGTGAATCCGTTCCAGAAGGTTTTCAATTTACTTTGCCGAGATCCATCAGAGGAATCACTATCTCTGGCAGCTATAGCCGTACAAAATATATTTCTTAAATAATAGTACTTGCAAGTCCAAATGACTCCTTGATCCGTGGGCTGCAGAATGGATGTTGTCAGGCATGTAAACATTAATTTCATTGCACCTCTCTATCAAAGTTCTTGGGTGACCAGATGCATTGTCAATGAGCAGTAATATTTTCAAAGGAATCTTTTTTTCTGAGCGGTAGGTCTCAACGATGGGCTTAAAATATCTATCATGTTGTCAATAGATGTGCTATCATCCAGTCTTTGTCATTCAGTTTGTAGAGCACAGACAGAGGAGTAGATTTGGCATAATTCTTAAGGGCCCTAGGATTTTCAAAATGATAAATGAGCATCGATTTCAACTTAAACTCACCAGCTGCATTAGCTCCTCATGAGAGAGTTAGCCTGTAGTTTGAAGCTTTGAAGCCAGGCGTTGACTTTTCCTCTCTAGCTATAGAAGTCCTCGATGGCATCTTCTTCCAATAGAAGGCTGTTTCGTCTACATAGAGACTCTTGTTTAGTATAGTCACCTTAATTATCTTAGCTAGATCTTCTGGGTAACTTGCTACAGCTTCTACATCAGGACTTGATGCTTCACCTTGCACTTTTGTGTTATGGAGATAGCTTCTTTTCTTCAACCTCATGAACCAACCACTGCTAACTTCAAACTTTTCTTCTGTGGCTTCCTCACCTCCCTCAGCCTTCATAGAATTAAAGAGAGTTAAGACGTTGCTCTGGATTAGGCTTTGTCTTAAGGGAATGTTGTAGCTGGTTCGATCTTCTATCCAGACCACCAAAACTTTCTCCATCTCAGGAATAAGGCTGTTTGGCTTTCTTATCATTTGTATGTTCACTGGAGTAGCACTTTTAATTTCCTTCAGGAACTTCTCCTTTGCATCCACAGCTTGTCTGTTTCGCACAAGAGGCCTAGCTTTCAGTCTAACCTGGCTTTTGACATACCTTCCTCACTAAGCTTAGTCATTTTGAGAGATGTGCGACTCTTCCTTTCACTTGAATGCTCAGAGGCCTAATTTCAATATTGCTGGGTCTCAGGCAATAGGGAGGCCAAAGGAGAAGGAGACAGATGGGGGAAGAGCCTGTTGGTGGAGCAGTCAGAACACACACATTTATCCATTAAATTTGCTATCCTGTATGTGTATTGTTCGTGGTGCCCTGAAACAATTACAGTAGTAACATCAAAGATCACTGATCACAGATGACCATAACAAAGATAATAATGAAAAAGTTTGAAATATTGAGAGAATTAATAAATTGTGACGCAGAGACACAAAGTGAGCATGCTGTTGGAAAAATGGTGCCAATAGACAGGTTAGACACGGGGCTGCCACAAACCTCCAACCTGTAAAAAAATCCACACAATATCTACAAAGTGCAATAAAGTGAATTGAAATAAGACGAGGTATGCCTGTATCTATCTGTGGTGTTCTTTGTCTTTATCTTGCTGTGGCTCATTGAGCTTCTTGGATCTTTAAGCTGAAATTTTTCATCAAGTATGGAAAATATTCAACTAGTTACTTCTAAGATTAAAAACACATGTGTGCTATTTTAGGCCTGACTATAGGCAATTACAAAGGCTTTTCCGAACAGGTTGCCCTCTTCACCCAGACATGGTGCAAGGCAATGCATTATGGGACCTAAAGGGAGTTGCAACCGAGGACTCTGGCCCTCCGGCCATACTCTTTGAATATTTGCATTTCTAGCCTGACACCTTCATTCTTAGATCTCTTTATCTTGGGCAGTAGGCCTTCCTCAGGTGCCTCTGCTGAGGTCTCCTTATGAAGGGAAGAGGGAAAAACTTTAAAGACATCTTGCCCCATTCTGACCCAGTGCCCAGTATTTTTCCAGTCCCGGCTTTTCCCTGTCTCCCTTCCCCTGACCTCAAGGTCCATAAAATTGTTGGAGACTTGTGTTAAGGTCTTTCTCCACAGTGAGACAATCTTCATGTCTGCTCTGATCCACCTGACCCTCCACTGCTGTGCCGTTTCATGGGGAAAAATAAAACAAAAGAGAGTTTTTTCCTTTCTCCAGATTTAGCCTCCTGTGTATCCCATCACAGTAAGTGATTAAAGGCTTAACTCTTTCATTTTTGGGCGTATTGCTTTAATCTGCTATTTGAAAACCTGAGAGCTCAGCTCTCTCTGTCTCCCAGCTCAGCTGCGCTCTGATGTTTCCTCAAATAATCTTCCTGTCTGGAGCTTCCCTGGTGGTACAGTGGTTAAGAATCTACTCTGCCAATGCAGGGAACATGGGTTCAAGCCCTGGTCCGGGAAGATCCCACATGCCGCAGAGCAGCTAAGCCCGTGCGCCACAACTACTGAGCCTGCACTCTAGAGCCTGCGAGCCACAACTACTGAGTCTGCATGCCTAGAGCCTGTACTCTGCAATGAGAGAAGCCACCGTGGTGAGGAGCCTGTGCACGACAATGAAGAGTAGCCCCCGCTCAACACAACTAGAGAAAGCCCACATGCAGGAATGAAGACCCAACACAGCCAAAAATAAATAAATAAATAAATTTATTAAACAAAAAAAATCTTCCTGACCCATTATCACCTTCTTCTCCTTATGGGACTCCAATTACACATATGTTAGACTGTTTAATATTGTCCTTGGATCTTTGAGGCCCTGTTCATTTTAATTCAATCTCTTTTTTCTCTTTCTTCTTCAAATTGGATAATTTCTATTGATTTATCTTCAAGTTAACTGAATTTCTCTTCTGCCACTTTCAATTTGCTGAAGCCAGTGCAGTGAATTTTTCATTTCTGTTATTGTACTTTTCAGTTCTTGAGTTTCCATTTGTTAATGGTTTCCCTTTACTCTGTTGAGATTATATGTCTTTTCATTTATTAAAACCATGTTTTCCTTTATGATTTGGATGTATCTTCCTTTAATTCTTTGAATATATTTATAACAGTTTCTTTGTCTCATAAACTACTTATGTGGAATACTTCCAGTCTGGCTTCAACTACCTGCTTTTTTTTCTTTGCTACGTATTACATTTCAGTTTGTATGTATGTGTGTGTGTGTGTGTGTGATTGAATACTGGATGTTGCGGGTTAATCAGTGTTGAGACTGGGTATTGTGGTATTCCTCTGTTCTGGGTATTGTGATATTCCTCTGCTGATTTTTGTTTTAGCAGGTAGCAGGATTACCAGCAGATCACCTTGAACTTGGGTGAGGCTTGGTTTTGAACTTGCCTAAGGCTTGGTTTTATGCTTTCTTGGGTGAAAATATATCTGTGAAAATCTCAGCGTGTTTTCAAAGCATAAAAATTGTAACTTGTTGGACTCAACAGCCAATCACTGTTTCTTCTGGTTTTAGACTTTGGTATGGCAGGTTTTTGGTAAGGCTTACTCTGGGGCATGATTCTTATTCCTGAGGAGTAGTATTTCTGGTGTCTCAGCTGGGTGCCTGGGCTGTGAACAGGTATTATTAAGGTCTCTCCACACTTGCTGACAATATCCCCCAACTCTGCTTACGCTCTGGTATTTCTATTCTGCTCGTAACTCCAGAATAGCCAAATTCTGGTTCCCCTTGTCTAAACTCTTCCTGCCCGTGTGTAGTTCAGTCCCTGGCTAAGCACGTGTAGAGATCCCCACATGGACTTCTGAGGACCCCTCTGCGTAGCTTCTTCAACAATGCCTCACCTCATAGAATCCATTCCAGTTGCCCCAAACTCTGACCTCTGCCTACTCAGCTAACTGGAACTTCTGTGCTCTGCTTGGTCTCCAGCTTACTGCCACCCAGTTAGGAAGTTGTTCCCTGGTGTAGAGCTGGGGGCTCAACTTGTGAATTTTCCTTCTCTCAAGAAATCAGTTTTGTGATTTTTGTATGTGATTTGTGAAAACAGTTGCATCATATGTTTTGTCTAGTTTTAAGGTGTTTTGACAGGAGGACTAGTCCAGTACTAGTTACAGGAAACAGAAGTCTCCACCATGGATTCTTGAAAAAGGGATAACGAGATGGTGTGGATGGACAATGAGAATGGCTGCCTAACACAAGGCAGCTTGTAGCAGGGAGAGATTGGAGTCAAGACACTGAGCAGGACAGGGAACTCTGCTCAATAATATGGAACAACCTAAATGACAAAAGAATCTGAAAAATAATCAATACATGTATATGTATAACTGAATCACTTTGCTGTACACCTGAAACTAATACAACATTGTTAATCACCTATACTCCAGTGTAGAATAAAAAGTTAAAAAAAAAAGACACTGAGTAGGAGGCATTTTCAGTCTTCTAAGCAGAGAACAAAGATCACCTTGAGATTTGCAGAAATACAAACAAACAAAAGGGAAATGCCATGATGGAAAAAGAACTATTGTGAGTTATTGATAAATTGGATGTGAAGAATGAAGAAGAAGGTTACACATGGTGCCAGAAATGCTTTAAAAAAGAGCCCTTATCTCCAGAGACAAATACTGAAATATTTATGGATGAAATGATATAATGTCTGGGATTTGATTCAAAATAATCAAATGTAGAGATGAGGGTGGGAGAGGGTGGGGTATAGGTGAGACCAGACTGACCACGAGATGATAATTATTGAAACTAGATTATGAGTACATGAGGGTGTATTCTATGAGTTTTTCTACTTTTGTATATATTTGACATCTTCAAATTAAAATTAAAATAAAACAAAACAAAGTGATCAGAGTTATGAAGCTGGGAGGAGTATTGGTGAAGTTGGGAAAAGTGCCCAGTTTTGAGGTAGGGGAAAAAGGGGCTAAGCCAGTGGCTGTTATTAATGTCTAAAACAGGCTTTTATGCAAGAATGTTTTTTAAAAGGGTTTGCTCAAGCTGGCTCATTCTGCTCCTTCAGAAGCGTCACCAAGTGCAGGATGTGTTTGATTATCTGCTTGAGGATGTGAGGCATATGGTCCACGCTGGACAGAGGCTGTGGCATCTACACAGCTCGCGTATCCGCCTCCGGATCCAGTGCTGGCTGCTTATATTCGCTGATACAGCCCTGCGTGGTCAGAGCCCAGATTACAATAGACGGGTTTGGTCGGACTCTGGCACACATCTCCCTGATTGGATCCTGGAATGATTTCTAGAGGCGTTTTGCGCTATTCCCCTTTCCACACTGCCTCCCTGGCCAGCTCTACCTGCCTGGAGCCTCCCTGAATCTTGCTGGCACTCAGCTGCTTCCTTCCATCTAACTGTGGACTCCGTAATTGAGCCCAAGAGAGGAACATGTTCCCACGGCCTAAGGACTTGCAGAAGTAGAGAGACTTTTCTACATGTTAGAAAAAGAAAAAAAAAAAAAAAAGAAAGAAGAAAAACACACTCACTTTCCTATTTTCTGATTTCTTTTCTCATTTATTCAGCACATCCTTTTAGGTGCCAGCTATGTGCCAAGTTTTGTGTTAAGTGTTGACTGGGTGTTCAAAGGTGATGATTCCTCAAGGATCTACAGCCTGGCAGGGGAAGAGAGACACATAAACAGAGTAAGAAGGTCACAAGGACCATGCTACATGTTTGTACTGGGACCAGGGGGCACACGGAAAAAGTGGACAACCATTACTATTTTCTCTCTCCTTGGGTTTGGGTTTTAATACTGTTCTTGCTATTATGCACAATCTAGTCTTTCTGAATCTCAATTTCCTCTCTCTTTTTTTTTTTTTTTTTTTTGCGGTATGCGGGCCTCTCACTGTTGTGCCCTCTCCCGTTGCGGAGCATAGGCTCTGGACGCACAGGCTCAGCGGCCATGGCTCATGGGCCCAGCCGCTCCATGGGATCTTCCCGGACCGGGGCCCGACCCTGTGTCGCCTGCATCGGCAGGCAGACTCTCAACCACTGTGCCACCAGGGAAGCCCAATTTTCTCATTTTTGTATAAGGCTAAGTATATGTACTTGCAGTTTTTTCTTTTTATTAATTTATTTTTATTCATTTATTTTTGGCTGTGTTGGTGCGCACGGGCTTTCTCTAGTTGCGGCAAGCAAGGGTTGCTCTTTATTGCGGTGCGCAGGCTTCTCATTGCAGGTGGCTTCTCTTGTTGCAGAGCACGGGCTCTAGGCACGCGGGCTTCAGTAGTTGTGGCATGTGGGCTCAGTCGTTGTGGCTCGCGGGCTCTAGAGCATAGGCTCAGTAGTTGTGGCGCACAGGCTTAGTGGTTCCGCGGCATGTAGGATCTTCCCGGACCAGGGCTGGAACCCGTGTCCCCTGCATTGGCAGGTGGATTCTAAACCACTGTGCAACCAGGGAAGCCCTGTACTTGCAGTTTTTAAGATGGTCACACTAAAAAAAAAAGTCTGAAGGGACTTTGCAAACCGTAGGGACTCATGACAATGATTATCATCTTTCCTTCTTCCCAGGCACACCAACGATAACCATGGACTGGCTTTTCCCAGGCGACAGTCAAGTGGTCATGGTCACCAGCACGCTCAGCCGCCTTAAGGTAAGCTGGGGGCTGCAGCCATTTCCAGGGAAGATGCATAAGTAAGAGGAAACTTCTTTTTTCCATGTAGGTAATAAATCTTCTGTCTATTGACTTTTAAAAGTGTAGAACCAAATGTTCCTTTTGTCTTTTTAATATAAACCACCACCTTAACATTTGTTTTGCTTTACAGTTTACAAAGTCCTTCTAAAGTCATAAATCACTGGTGTCTCATGATAGCTCTTTGACTTAGTAGAATAGATTTCACTTTGACCCTCATTTACAGGTGTGGAAAATGTGGCCTGAGAAGTTAAATATATTTGCCCAAGATTCATAGCTAGTAGCGGCAGAGCCCGGGACTGAATTCTGGTCTTCTCTTTCCTAATCTTTAAAATGAACACCTCCTCCCTGTAATTTTCTATAGCAGGCCAGGCTCCCCTTTGATGTCTTTAAAAGAAAGTTTCACTGTCTGACTCACTTCACTCAGTATGACAATCTCTATGTCCACCCATGTTGCTGCAAATGGAATTACTTCGTTCTTTTTTATGGCTGAGTAATAAAAGAAAAACAAATAGCATGTGATATCGCCTATGTGTGGAATCTAAAAAAAATGGTACAAATGAACTTATCTACAAAACAGAAACAGAGTCACAGATGTAGAAAACAAACTTATGGTTACCAGGGGGAAAAAAGGGGGAGGGATAAATTGGGAGACTGGGATTGACATATACACACTACTATATATAAAATAAATAACTAATAAGGACCTACTGTATAGCACAGGGAACTCTATTCAATGCTCTGTAATGACCTATACGGGAGAAGAATCTGAAAGAGTGTATATATATATATATATATATATATATATATATATATATGTACAACTGAATTACTTTGCTGTGTACCTGAAACTAATACAACATTGTAAGTCAAGTATACTCCAAAAAATTCTTTTTTAATATTTCAAAATATATTTTTTAAATGTTTAGGAAATTCCTTTTATTTGGACTTATCATGGCCATCTGAAACCCCCCAGCCCCTTGTGCGGTCACAATAAATCAAACAAATAAATAACCGTCTCAATTGTTTTGTGGATTTTTTCCCCATGAGGCAGATGTTTACTTTTTCCAAATGAAAGCTCATTGTTGTCAGGAATATTTAAGAGGCTTAACCTGTCTCCTCTGGCATATGGCGCTGGCTTTTCATGATGAGGCTGGTTGTGTGCAGCAGCAGTTGGAATTGCAAGCCTCTCTCTGAAACTTCAGCAGTTAGAACCGCAGAATGTCACTGCTGCCCTAGGTTTCCTTTGGTAGCAAATACTCATATTTTAATGGGTATGATGTCATGAATTATTAAACTATCTTAACTTCAAAGCCCAGCTGAAAGAACACAGAGTGAAGAATGACCTTGAGACTCTTGAAAAATGGGATTGTTGACTGTGCCTGCAGACTCAAAGATGGATTTCTCCTTTAGTTTATATTTATGCAACTGTGACACTTGGTCCTTTGTTCTCAGAGAAATCCTCTGTGCAGCCGTGTGGAGAAAGTTATTACATTCTAGTGCAGAAGAGCTGTAAAGTTTCTTTCCTCGTGTCTCCTGAAAACTAGAGGGCCAGGCGATCCTTGTGCTGGGGGGGGATGGCCCTGAGGAATGAGATGCTGAATCTTTCAGAAGACGAAAGGAAACAGACAGGCATTGTGCTTTAAAAAAAAAGAGCCTAACATGAGGTTTTTATAAGGAATTTGTGCCTAACCCAGTCCCGTCGCAATGCTCTCTTGTTTTGGCTGTAAGGTGAATCAAAGGAAATTAGGGTCCAGGAGGACGAAGATGATCTGTCGGTCCCACTGTAGTGTGACCACGTGACGTGCCCGCCAGCAACTCCGCATAACTAGCGCTGCTGCCCATGGAGCTCATGACGTGATGCAGGATAGGGTCTTTCAAAGCTTTGGGTTTAGCCATTCCTAGCTCATTCTCTGGCCACAGGTTGCTGAGCAAAACCACCGATGCTAAGAGTGGGATGAAGTGTCCTTGAGTCTTCCAACTGGTGCTGTGAAGCTGTGTCTACACCCACAGAGACTGGTGACTCAAGTCTCCTTCTCTTTCATCTTTGTAACAGGAGTTCAGTTAACAGTCTTTGTAGACAGGGAAGAAGTATTAGTGTGGAGGGCGGTGGAACCAGTATTTATTGAGAATCTATTAAATGTTTGGTTTTGCCTCATTATGATTCATCATGGAGCTGTGTGGTGTTATCCCCGTTTTACAGGGAAGAAACTGAGGCTCAACGTGTAAGATTTTCAGTACCATACAGTTTTTGACAGGGCTGGGCTTTACCTGAATCTAGATCTGCCGAAAATCAGCAAATTCGCCAATCTTACTGTGAGGTTTGGGTTTGACTGACTTTTCACTTTCTTCTTGTTTGTTTGTTTGAACTCTTTGGCCATATGCTGATGTCTTCTGTTTGTTCCTCCGGATCCCCTCTCCACCCTCCTCCACTCTGCTCTGTGACCTGGTAGACTGACCTGTCTTCACTGCTTCAAGGGTTACCCTGTTCTTGCGCTTACAGTTGCGTTTGGCCAACGTGAAACACAAACAGGGCATTGGAGGGCAGATAGGTGAGAAATGAGATTGGGGTGTTGATTTCCCCAGTTTTCTCTCTGTTGGGTTCTCTACTGAAGGCCAGGTGGCCCTCTCCATGCAGTTCCCCTTTCTGGGTTTTTTTTTTTTTTTTTAGTTGAAATATATTTGCTGTACCATATCATATAAGTTACAGGTGCACGATATAGTGATTCACAATTTGTAAAGGTTATACTCTATTTATAGTTATTGTAAAACATTAGCTATATGTCCCGTGTTGTACAATATATTCTTGTAGCTTATTTTATACCTAATAATTTGTACCTCTTACATGCCTACCCCTATATCTCCCCTCTCCTTTCCCTCTCCTTACTAGTAACCATTAGTTTGTTCTCTGTATCTGTGAATCTGCTTCTTTTTTTTGTTATATTCACTGGTTTGTTGTATTTTTTAGATTCCACATATACGTGATATTGTACAGTGTTTGTCTTTCTCTGTCTGACTTATTTCACTCAGCATTTCTGGGTTTTGGTACCTGCTCCTTCCCCTTGTCCCTTCCGGCTTAGGGGTAACATTAGGTCACCAGCCCCTGGGTACTGCACAGTCCCTTGTTCTTTCCTAGATACTGCCCGCACTTTTGTAAATTAGCCCCTCTATTAAGACAGTTGGATTGTTCAACATGAGTGTGCCATCTGTTACCTTCCAGGACCTTGACCGATACAGGTACACATCCTTTTAGTGCTATCATACTTAACGTTTTGCTGTTACACCCATTTTACCAGGAGGGAGATGATTTTTGTCTCCTCTTTTTTCCCTAAGGATTTCTTACTTATAACTTCCGGAAGGGCTATTTTATCATCTTTCATCTTCCTTTTGCCTTACTACTTGCTCTTTGAATTTTTTCTTTTCCCCTCAAATTGAGTCTGTAAGACCTGAAAAAGCCAGTTTCCATTCTTATTTTCCAAGACTGAGTTGTTTTGGTCTTCAGAGTCTCAGCTCTATTCTTTTATTAACATTTCTTTGTGAAACTGTCAGTTGGATTGTCTTGAGAAAACAATGCACATTTTCTAACCTTCTAGGGAAAATGATTATTGCTCCAAAGAGGAGTGGAAATAATGAAAGTATGTTCAGTAAGTAACAGTAAAGACAGTAAAAGGGGGAAAAAGGCAGGAGATTCAGAATCAGGGTCAGTTTCCTCCATTGTTGGATTGCAGCGAGTTTTTAATGGTCATAAAATCTTTTTCCTGTAAAATACATTTTATATTTAAACTGCAGCCATTTAAATGAGGGATTTTATGTCTGCACAGTCTTTATTGAGTATGAAGGATTTTAAAATGCTTTTGGTTTCATTATTTTTTTTTTTTTCCTTAAAATTTTTTTGAGGTTTGGAAAGCCCATCCCATGCCTCCCGGGCTCCCAGACGTGAAGATGCAGAGCTGGGGAGTGTGGCTTTCACAGTTCCTTGCTTATGCTATTTAACCTTAGACCCCTGTTATTCGGGGCCTCTGTGTCTCCTGAATAAACAGTAAATCTTTCCTGATGGTGTGGCAGCTTTACGCTGTGGATTCAGGCCTATTTTCGGAGAAGCATGAGAGAGACTTTAATGCCTTTTCCCTCCTTTTACTGGTGATTTAGCCAGAGCCCGTGTCCATCATCAGGGTACGGCTGGTGGTTCAGCCTGTGTCTGGTGGAGGGCAGGCCCGGTGCTGCAGTGGGCAGCGCTCAGATGATCAGTGTTCTGGTTCCAGGACAAGGGGGGGTTGGCCGTGGGGTTATTTCATAGCTTGGCTTGAAATGGATTCATTCTTCTGTTGAAGGTTTATTGACTCGTGTTTTCCTGAGAACTTTGTCCCTGCATATTGAAAAATTTGTGATCTACTCCTGATCCTAAGATATCAAGACCTTGAGAGGTCCACCTTCTACCATAGGATCCTGCAAGGTGAAAGTTTGCTAGATTGATTTTAAGGCTGTTCATGGTGGGGGTGGTCTCAAGGTTCAAGGGCATGTTGACATTAGACATACCAGAAGGAAAAACTCAACTACAGAGCCATTGCCTTTTTTTCTTGGTCATTGCTGACATTGGTGGGTTGAGCTGTTGGATTTGGATTATTCTTGGTCACGAGGATGGTACAGCAGAAACAAAAACCCTAGGCTTATAGTTTAGAAGTATTTGAAATCTGCATTCATATAGGCAATTACCTGCCAAGGGAAGTAGACTATTGTTGGTGGGGATCTGACCTATAGCAGGAGATGCCTTATAATCTATAAACGTCTGCTCTTTGAGCCAGAATGAATTACCTGAAGAAGGCAGGCTCCACGTTTTAATCTTAGATTGCCAGAGCTGCATTTTCCACTGGGTTGTTACCAGCAGTTTAAAAAATCTCAATTTCCCCAGTGCATTGACCTGACCTGACTGCTCTTAACCACAGCTTTAACTATGCTTTAAAAATAGCCTCGAGGCCAGAATAGCGGAGAAAGCATTTATTGAAACAACTATTTTTTCCCCCATAATGTCATGTAGATGTAAGTCTTTTCTGTATCTTTCCACTACAATGGCAGCATATGGTCTATTGTTACAATCAGATATTCTTGTGGGAAGTAAGAAGCCCCTGGGTGAACAGAGAGGATATTATTGTTGACTCTAAAGCTGTTGTTTCCAGCCCTGAACTAAAGTTTTGTGCAGTTTCATTTTGAACAAACTCAAACCTTTCAGGAGGCTTCAACCAATAGGCTCTGATTTTTATTTTTGATAGTGTTGACTAATGTTTACTCTGGGCTCCTGAATATTGGCTAGGAGGACTTTCCGTGGAGGAGAAAATGTGGACAAATACGGTTAGTTTACTTAGTGCTAAAGGCATTGGCTGGTAAGGAAAGGTGATGACACAGTTCCTTAAGCCAAAAAGTCATGATTTTTTTCCTCTTGAAGTATGTATATTTGAAACCTTAGGAGAGGTTTGTGAAAAAGAAGAAAGCAAAAAAAAAAAGAAAAAGAAAAAAATAAGAGCAAGAGAGCTGACGGTAACAGAAAACAAAACTAATGAATTTTTACTACATGGAACGGAATAAAGAATTTCAGCGAGTAAACACATAGCGCACACATACTCGCTTGGACAAACACGCATACAAAGAAAAGAAGGAATGCGAAAGCAGAAGCATGTCGGTGTGCTTTATAAATGTGGATTTGTTTTTCGAGTTTTGAATTAATTAGATACCATGTTGAATTCCAAATGTGATAATTAAGCAAATTAATGCTGCAGTGTAGTTATTAATGAGGCAAAATATGCTAATATGCTTTTGATAAAGAGCTCTTCTTCTGTCTTACCAAGAAATTGGCAAACATCTTTTATTTGGGGCCAGACAGCTTATCTCAAGTGATGTACTAAAAAGGTTCTCAGCCGTATGCTGTGAACAAATGTTGTAAATAGGGGTTAATGTCTAAAGTTTTGATATGTATAAGCCTCGATGCGATGCATCAAGTCCCGTGACGCCCTGAGCCTGGTTTCTTCCGTGCTCTTCAATGCCAGTATGAATACAGCAAAGCCCACTGCTTGCCGGTGTCATTATTATTAAGTGACATTCAACGTGAGGCAAACAGTGGCTGCTAACCGCCCAAACTCCTGGGTTCTTTTCGGCAGACTTGGTGTCTCCTTTGGTTTTCAGATGTTCAAAACTCCTAGCCCAGGATCATTAGGGAACCCACTTAGTGGTTTGAAAGTGACGCAGCAGAATTTCTCTTTTTGACCTTAACCTTGCTATTCAGAGCTCACAGTGTATCAGGAGACCAGCGAGAGACACCATCTACCCAGGGGGAGCTGGCCATTAAAAACAAAATTTATGGAAATATGAAAAGAACTTTCCCCATGAGCATATGATTCTTTTAATCCTTTTAATCACATACTCCATGAAGGTGTAGCCTGTATAACTTTGATTCATTCCAGATATGATGTTTGCTAAATGAGTTTGGCTTTGCAGCCCCAGGCAGGACAGTTCTGATGGCTTTAAATCAGAGGAGGAAGCCCCCGAGGTGTGTTTGAGTGGGGCAGCCCAGTGGTCAGCCCTTGGCTAGTGGGCACTGTCGAGGCACGTCCTATGGCAGGAAAGAGACTGTATATCAACTGTAAAGTGTCACAGAAAGTGACTGGAACAGTTAGGAATGCATTTGACTGCAAGTTACAGAATACCTTACTAACAGTGGCTTCAGCAAATAGGGAGTTCATCCTTCTCCCATAGAAAGCAGATCAGGGTAGGCGATTCACAGCCAAAACGTGTCTCAACCATTTTGTCGGGGCTATTTCCATCTTTCCACTGTATCATCTTAGCGGGTGTCTTTTGTCTATGTGGGCACAAGATGGCTGCTACACCTCCAGGCATGATGTCTAGGTTTCAGGCAGGAAGAAGAGGGAATGGTCAGCCAGTCTGTCCTTTTTGAAAAGTTTTCCCAGAAACCCCGTCCAAAGACCTCCATTTACATCTCATTGGTCAGAATTTTGTCACGTGGTCACTCTTAACTGGGTCAGTAGGTGAGGTTGGATCACGTAGCCGGTTTTGTTACCATTCTTTTCTTGGGCACCATGATCCTGGGGATGAAGCTGGACCCTGAGTTGACTGCCACTTCCAGGGTGCTCACATGAAAGTCTGGTTGCCTGGACGCATGGGATATGAAACGGAAGTGCAGGTGATAAAGCAATTTTACTCTCCTCAAGTTCCTTTGTATGATCGAATCGTAACATGAGTGTGATTTGAGCATATTTGAAAATAAAACACTTACGGAAAAATTTTTTTGTACAACATACTTCTAAACAAATGCCAATTACTGTATTTGGTTCTTGATTGGAAAATGCAAACCAGCAATCTGTTTCAAAGCCGAAGAAAAGCTGGCTGCTTTGAATGTACTGAATAATGGCACCGTACTGTATTGTTACGAGTAGATCAAGAGATTTTTCAAGGGTGCTTGTGAATATATTTGGTTTTCACCACACTGGCCAACTTTGGAACTTAACCCTTGAGTAAAATGTGATTCCAATGGATATTAATTAAAAGTAACCAACGCACTAATATGTAGCAGGTACAATCGTGGACCGCAGACTCACCTATTTAAGAAATCTGGCTTGCTTTCTTTCCTCTGTCAGGTTTGTATCGCTACTGCACCAAGAGGTAGAGACTTAACTGGATTCACTTCTGAGTCTCCCCTCCCTTTCCTGGAATAGGGACTTACTTTGGGCTGGCGGGAGGAGGGGCTTTGTGTCAGGTCGCAGGAGTGGGGGGGTGCGTGCATCTCGTTCTGGGATGTCATCTACTCGTACACTTGCTAGGACGTGGTCATTCTAACTTGATAACTTGTCATTTGTTCAATTGGATCACTGCTGGGGATTTTGACTCTACCATATCCTTTCTGAGTCTGACTGTTAGCTGCTTTCAGGTCCTCCCTGGCATGTGGGCATGATGTTTGGTCCCCAGTTATTCTGGGGCCACAGGAAACTCACAAATCTGAGCCAGACCTTCTACCTTCACACTCCACCCAGCATGTCTCCTCTACTCTTCCTGAGCTGCAGGATGTGGGGACTCAGTGGTCTTAGTAGATCTTTGGGGTCTCCTAGCATGAGGCAGGGCCCTGGGGCTTTCTTGGGATGCCACGTGCAGGTTGATTTAAGCAGGGGTGAAGGACAGAGCCCTTGCAGAGGCTCAGAGATTTCTCAACCCTGACTCTTCTTTTCCTTACCCAGCTGGGGCAAACCTTATCCAGCTCTCTCTCCAGAAAAAAACTGGTTCCGAGGGATCACATTTTATTCCAAATCTTTTGTTTATGCCCCAAGTCCTAGGCTTTTGAAACTCAAAACCCTTTTCTCTCAAACTATGGCTCTCATTCTCTTTTGTGTCAGGACTTCCCTGAGGAAACACAAACAGAATTGCTGTCTGCCTGAGTGGCAGAAAGCATGGCCACTCTGTATTGGAAATACTGGCGAGCATCAGTTAATGTTTCAAACGATTACCTATGCCTGACTCATATTCACTATAAGGAACTGGAAGAGCTGTGCCCAGATCCCCAAGGGCATCTCTCTTTGCCCCCCTGCCTGCTCCTACCACCATCTTGGCTCCTGTACCCATGAAGCTCTCGGAGAGGAGTGGGCAGACATGGCACTTCTTGATGGCAAGAGGTGAAGGGGTTTAGTGGACCAAAGGGAAGGATCCGAGATAGGATATACCAGTGCTGTAACTGGGAGAGAAATGAGGGGATTTGGCTGCCATGGAATGCTTCCCAGTCCCTCAAATTCACTACGGCAAAGAAACCAAGGCCTTAGGAAATTTTTAATTTTAATTTTTAAAAATTGTGGTGAAATATACATAACTTAAAATTTATCATTTTAAGAACCTGAAAAAGAATATGCATATACATACGTATATATGTTAACTGAATCAATTTGCTGTACACCTGAAACTAACACAACATTGTAAATCAACTATACTTTAATTTAAAAATATATAAAAATTTTTTTTATCATTTTAACCATTTTAAGTGCATGTCCTCAGTGGCATTAAGTATATTCACATTGTTGTGTAACCATCCCCATCATCTAGCTCCAGAACTTCCTCATCATCTCATATTGAAACTCTGCACCCATTAAAAATAACTTTCCATTCCATCCTCCCCTGGCCCTAGTAGCTTCTATTCTAGATTCTGTCTCTATGAATCTGACCACTGTAGTGAGCTCCAATAAATGGCACCATATAATATTTGTCCTTTTCTGTCTGACTCATTTCACTTAATGTTTTCAAGGTTCATCCATGCTGTAGAGTGTGTCAGAATGTCCTTCTAATTTTAGGGCTGGATAATATTCCACTGCATGTATATTCCACATTTTGTTTATCCGTTCATTTGTTGATAGACATCTGGGTTGTTTCCATCTTTTGGCTACTGTGAAAAGTGCTGCTGAGAATATGGGCACACAAATATCTTTTCATATTTTCAGTTCTTTCGGGTATATACCCAGAAGTAGAATTGTTAGATCGTATCATGCTTAAATTTTCAAGGATCCACTCTACGGTTTTCCACAGCGGCCGCGCCATTTCACGTTCCCACCAGCAGGTGCATAAATGTTCCAGTTTCCCCACAACCTCACCAGCACTTGTTATTTTCTGTTTTTTTTCTTTTTTCTTTTCTGTAAATCCTAGCCATCCTAATGGGCGTGAAGTGTCTGTCACCTTACTGCGGTTTTGATTTGCAATATCCTAATGACGAGTGATGCTGAGCATCCTTTCATCGTGTTTATTGGCCATTTGTATATCTTCTGTTGAGTTGTATATCTTCTGCTGATGTTGAGTGAGCCTTAGAAATTTTATTCCCATACCACTCTCTTCTCCTTAATGAAATGTGGCCGTACATTGATACGTTTGCCAGAAGGAGAGGGGTAACTCAAGAGGGCTGGGCGACTCCAGGAAGGGGGACCATCAAAGTGCTCATCGCACAGAATTATGTCCAACCTCCCATCATATGAAGCCTTTCCCACTGGGCCCCACCTGCCGGTCCAGTCTGATTTTCTGCCCCTGACAAACCCAATGCTCCAGCACATTAATTTCCCTGCGGGTCCACAGATGCACTAATGGGGGAAATGGGTAAGTTATCTGCCAATTATAATTCATTGTGCGTAAGTGCCAAGATGTAAGTAAAGAGGGTGAAGAAGATCATCTTCTTGAGCTGAGGGCTGAGTCAGTATTTATGTGTTATTGTGAACATTCTCATCTTCTGCACATCAGATTCGAGCTTGTAGTTTACTACTTTTTTATCCCTTTACAGAACTGTTTGTAAACAGCCATTGGCTTCCAGAATGTACGGTTTCTTCTCACAACAAGCAGCATTCCAACTGGGAGATGGTTTCCCTTACACTGGGATATTTGAGGGCTGTCTGAAGACTGCAGTTCAGACTGCCTGTATTCAGGCGGGCATGTGGGTGCATCTGGGGACTTGTGGGCCTAGCCCTGCCCTGACTGGGCTTCCTGGGTGTGTGAGTGTTTGTGTGGGGATGGCCATGAAGAGTTATGGACCATCCACTGTCGATTCTGGCCTCGTGCACTGAATGTGGCACAAAGCAAGAGCTCAATAAATGTGTCTGGTTTTATTGGACTCTATGTATCATGGAGGGTAATTTATCTCCTTTACCAGCAATGAGTCACAGTGTAGGGTAGGTGGGAGTAGAGTCCTTCTAAAGGTGAATCAACATATTAAATTTGATTCAGAAGAAGCATATGGCAAAGCATTTGTCTTTTGCTCTTTTGAAAAACAGGTTGTTTACCTGGGTTTTTGGTAGTCCTAGAGGAAGGTAAAAATGGGTCCTACTGAAAAAGTTAAAGGAAACTAGTGCAGAAGCAGGAAACCTGAGGGAGAGGTGACGAAGAGGCCAGATCGATTGTTACAGGGAGAGATTTACACTTGAATGCAGGGTTTAACTAGGGAGCAGGGAAGGGACCCTTCTGGGGATTACTGTGAAGGAAGAATCAACATAATATGGATTTTGACTGGGTAGGGAATGGAAAAAAAGAAAAAGGATTTGAGATACTGGTTTTAGGATTTAGAAGGGAGGATTTAATTTGGAAGATCAGGGATTTACTGTTAGATATAGTGACAATTAAACGTTGAATACAGGCAGTCTGAATTGCAAGCTTCACATGCTCCTCAAATACCCCAGTGTAAGGGAAACCACCTCCTAACTGGAATACTCCTTTGGTGGGAGAGGATGTGTATTATGGAAGTCGATGACTGTATATTAATGACTCTGTTTAGGACACAATTCTCCTTTCAGCTCAAATCCGTTACTTAAAGGATTATTTATTCACAAGTTTGAAAGAGCTCTGTCCCTCCCTCTGTCAGGACTCTGCTGCCTTGGTGTCATCGGTTCCACCAGGCGGGATGAGAGGCCATCAGCCTACTGACCAAATGATAAATCATCCCTAAATGCATATTGAACAGGGATTTGTGCTATCTCTTCGAACATAAGCACAACTCTTGTTGGGTCTGGCCTTCCTGGAGCCCGAGTCAGGCCACTTGTCGGGGTCCTCAGGAGGCTTGTGGGGCTAACCCCTCCCAGACCAGGCTGAGCACGTGTGAGTGTTTATGTGCGGATGGGCGTGAGGAGGTATGGAACCTTTTGGAAGAGCGCATGCATCACGGATGCTGTGCCCGGTGCCGGTCCTCGGGGAAGGGAGCCCACTTATGTGAGTGAAGGGGGTCGGCACAGCCTGGCCAGTGTGCCTCCCTGAGTGATATCAAATTTGTACACCTCCGTCTCTCACCCTCACTGCTTAGAGCTGTTCCAGGTCTGTTATTCATGCAAAATCTTCTTGGCTGTGCCTGAGGGGAGAGAAAGACCTGGCTGAAATCCCAGGTCTGCCTTTTAACAGCCATGAGGTTTTGGGCAAGGTACTCGGATCTCTCCTTTGTTTTTTTAATTTGTAGAAGTGAGAGAGTAATATGCCCCTTCAGAATGTTATTGGGAGGAATGCGTAGGACGGTTTTTATAAAGTGCCTGGTACAAGGTGACACCCTTAATGGCTGGCACATAGTAGGTGATTTACAAAGGAGGAGTTGCAGTACTCACTAATAATGAGGGTGATGCCTCACAGGCATGCAAAAATGTAAAATGATCCTTTTTTTAATACCTGAACTTAATTTCCTTTCTTTTTTCTTTTTAAGGCTCCATTCATATTGTCAGGTAGTGGAAATTTCATCTCAGTCAATTCAGCGTCTTAGCCTACTTGCATCCTTGGAGAGGAGATCTGGTTACTGGCTGCTGTCATCTCTTGCCTCCTCCCTACCCCCCCCCCCGTTTCACAGTCCACAGCCCTCTGAGCTTCTGTCAGCAAAGATGGAGGCTGTTATTTTCTCCTCCCACCAGCACGGCCTCTCCAGATCTGTCTTTTACTTGGTTACTTCTGTGCTCTTCTTAGACACATGGAATGTCTGGCTGTTCCCCGCATCACGCTGGAGCGAGGAAAGGCTCTCTCAGGTCTGGCTGCCTACAATCCCCACACCACCTTACCCCGTGTGTGCGGTTCATCAGAAAGGTCTTAAGGTAGAATCCCTGTGGGGGTCTTTATGGTACCCTTTGCACCAGTGCTTGCCTGGGGATGTGGTGGGGATACACTCCAGGGTCTGCTGACCTTCGCTTCCCCTTCGTCTGCACGCATTTTCTGTAGGAGTCCAGTGGGACAATAGCTTTCTCCTAAGCTTTAGGAATGCAGAAGTCTTTGCTTAAACTCAGCGGTGAGTTTCATATTTGAAACTCCCAAATCAAGAATTGACTTTTTCTTTTTCTCAACATTTCTGCTGTGCCATCTCTTTCCTGAGGCACTAAGTGTTGGATGTCGAGTGTCTGCCTGGGGAGAGAGAGGTGGGTAGAGGGAACAAGGGTATTGCAGAGCATGAGAACCTTGGTTAAAATCTCAAGATATTTTTCTACTGCACTGCTGTTATTACATCCATCCTCCATACAGTTTCAGCCCGTGGGGCTGAGTTGAAGATTGATTTGCTTCAGTGTTGGAGCATTTGAGAATGATTCTCTTTGACCTGTTGTTGGCAAAGTAAAAAAAAATAAAAATAAAGAAGTAGAGAGTGAAGCCAAGAAGAAAATCAGACACAACTTCTGGTCTATAAAGTGTTGGTTTAGTGTGGAGCTAAATGAAGCTCTGGCCACATTCTGCTTTTCAGTCTCCCAAAGGTCATGCCACTTTTCTTGATCCATTTTTCTATTTCCTTGTTCACAGTCCATCACTGGATGCTCTGCTGCCTAGGCAACAGCATTAGGGCAAGCTCTCAGCAATGTGGTACTCGAGAATGTTTCGAGCTCCGCGCGTGGAGCGTTTTGTGCAACCTGCCATGTGCTCTTGGTCTTGTTGTCGGTGGAGAGTCTTGTGCCGACTCAGCGAAGCCATCAGATGCACTTGTGTATCTTCTTGGGTATAGGATCTGAGAGGAAAGAGTTTCTATATTTCAACGATGTCATCATCAACATCATCATGTTCGGGTGACCATACTGATGCTGGTGGCATCTCCCTGCGTCCCCTTGCTTGTAAGTGTCTGATCAATGTTCTTTTGAACTGTGCTACGTTGTCAGCTGGGCACTTGGGACCAAAAGCATCGACTTTCACCTGCAAGGCGACCACAGGAAAAATGCAGGAAACAACATTTGCACGTCTGCACACGATTCACCAGCTGTGCTAAAACAAGATAGGTAGAGCTGAATTACGGAAGCAGTGCAAAAAGTCCACCACCACGACCCCCAGTTATAACAATAGCTGCCATTTATGGAACAGCTCTTTTGTGCCTGGTGCCATGCTAGACTCTTTACGTTGCGTTCTCCAATATAATTTTCCCAGCAAACCTAGAAGGCAGGCACTTTATAAATAGAAGAATGAGTTTAGAGAGATTAAGTGACTTGTCCCTGGCCACATAGACAGTTAAGTGGAGCCAGAATTTGAACCCAGATCACTCTGATCTTGGAGCCCTCACCCATAGGCTGGGATGGTGCCAGGTGGGCAGGCTTGCTGGGCATCTTATTGTTATCACCGAATCCCTAGCACTGGTCCTCACCAGCACAACAGTAGGTGCACAATCTCACTTAAAAGGAAACGATTGATTGCTCGTATTAGAAATTAATGCTCTGTGCTTTGAAGCGTTTCCTTTCACCAGGGTCGTGAGGCAAAGTTACCTAATAGGCATAGGTCCTTCCCTTTCTGTGTTCCAAGAACCATTAATTCTCTCGCCAGCTCTCCGGTGCATCTCCATGCCACCCTCACTTTCTGGTGTGGCTCACCCTTGTCTTACATCAGGATGCTGAGATGGTTTCCGAACTTGTCTTCCTGATGCTTTTCTTATTTTCCTCTAATCCAGGCTCTACACAGTAGCCAAGGTACTCTTTCTAATCTAGCAATCTGCTCACAACCCTGCAGAGATCTCCCACGTGCCTAGAACAACATTTGGCTCTTTCAGGTGGTCTTTGAGGCCCCTTATGAGCTGGTGCCTCCTGTTTTTAGGGCCTCATTTCTCACACCCCTCCCCCCCCCCACACACCCCGGGTTCCCGACTCTGAAACTTGAGCAGCGTCTTTTGCCCACCTCTGAGCTTTTGCATGTGCTGGTCCGTCTCTTAGAACTCCACTCTCCCCTGCCGTTCGCCTGGCCAGCTTCTGTTCCTCCTCTAAAAAAAACTTGGTTCGTGCGTCATTCCTTCTGGGCAGCCTTCCCTGACCCCCTGAGCCTGGTGGAAGCCCCTTCTGTGCTCCCACAGTGCCCTGCACGTCATGCATCAGAGTGATAACCATCCCAACTCATTTGCGCTCGTGTCCCCCTCCTTCCTCACCACATGGGAAGCTCTACCACTAGCCTCAGTGTCCCGCTCCAAGCCTGGCATCTTATCAACACTTAATGAATATTTGGCGAATAAACGGAGAGTTGTTTTTAACCTATTTCTTACAGCCATTTCTGAATGGGAAGAGCTTCCTGAAACCTTGGGCTTGGGATGTCATTATTCTTGGGGGCAACACTGCCAAGGCAATGAATTAGAAATGGCTTCAGAAGTCCTTGATATGATCCTTTAGGAACTGTGGGAAGGCCTTTGTTCGATGATGGAAATCTAAACATCTTCAAATTTGAAAAAGCTAAGAGAGGCAAAATGTCATGTAAAAAGCACACACCCAAGGACTCTTTCAAGTTTCTCTTTGTTTCAATCGGGTTGTCACTAACATTAGACACAGGAGAACCACACTTTAACCTGATTAATGAATAGTCCCATTTAGGCCACTCTGCAAAATACTAAAGAAGAGAACTACATCTCACTGTGGCTTTCTCACTTCCCGCCCGTCCCACGCAGGACTTAACCCTCTGAAAAAGTCTGTTCCGGTTTTTCCTTTGCAGAGGAATTGTCAGGCCGCGACTCTCTCTCCTGCGGCGGAAGGACAAGATGGGACTCTTGACTCCATTGGAAAGCTGAGAGTTCTAGCCTCTTGGCCCTTGTCCTTATTCTCATGTAATTCCTTGCTGGATTCTCATACAAATTCATGCGTTCCCTGCTTTTTTCTCCTGCACGATCCTGGCTCTTGCCCCAGCGATTACATTTAGCGGCTCAGGTTTTCCAGGCTTTGATATCTGTGTGCATCCGCGGGCTCTCGGAGCAAAGGAAGCGGCTGGGTTCTGGGGCGGCTGTTTGCTGTATAGGCCCCGGGTGTACCCATCCCCACGCACCCCGCCCGCGGCTGTCATCGTCCTCCCCTCCCTCTCTGGCCCTCTGAGCCCTGGGAACCCGGGCAGAATAAGCAGAGGGTGAGTAAACACACAGAGCTGCATTTAGGAGGGTTTCTTTACCGCCATCTGCCGCCTCCACAGAGGTCACTGGAATAAACTCATTTGTAAACAAAATGGTTAACTCATAGTAAGAACTTTAAAACAAATTCCGAAAGGGGGCTTCCCTGGTAGCGAAGTGGTTGACAGTCCGCCTGCCGATGCAGCGGACACGGGTTCGTGCCCCGGTTCGGGAAGATCCCACATGCCGCGGAGCGGCTGGGCCCGTGAGCCATGGCCGCTGAGCCTGCGCGTCCGGAGCCTGTGCTCCGCAACGGGAGAGGCCACAACAGTAAGAGGCCCGCGGTACACAGGGCAACAACAACAACAACAACAACAACAACAACAAAAAATTCCGAAAGGGATGTGGGTACAACTTTTCTGACACTACGGGTTCTTGTGTCCCTTTCACTTCTCTGCCCTCCTCCCACGCAATGAAGACACCCCATCGGAACCTGCACTTCCCATGGATTCCAGTAGGGGGCAGCGGTCATCAGGCCTGAGAGAGACTTTCTTTTTTCTTGTAACATTTTCTTTTGTGTACGTGTATGAAGTACAACCTATCCACAGGAAAATGCGTAAAGCATACATACACAGAAGCAAGCAAGCACCTGTGTGGCCATCTCCTTCATGTGAGGAAATAGAATATTGCCTGCACCTCATATATAACCCCCTCCAATCCCCACCCCCCTCACAATTCCTTCCTTCCCTTAGAACTATCCACACTATACTGACTTTTGCTCATAACTTCCTTGCTTTACATTAATGTTTACTACATCCAAATGCATCTTTAAACAATATGGTATAGTGTTGGATGTTTTTGATATTTTGATGATTTTGAACGTTATGTAAATAGAATCATACATTGTGTATTCTTTTGTCTTTCATATTTTTTGCTCAAGATTATGTTTATTTATTTTCATTGCGGTATAATAACGATGGCAATGGTATTGATTGCCACCACCACAACTCATTTATCCATTGTACCGTGGATGGACATTTGGGTTGTTTTGAGTTTGTGGTAATTATGAACAATATTACTATGAATATTCTAGTCTGTGTATCCTGGCACGCAGGGACATGCATTTCTAGAGGGCACATACCTCAAGGTGGAACTGCAAAGTCCCAGGAGATGGATATCTCTGAATTTGGTACATAATGCGGTACAGGTTTCCAAAGCGGTTGTCCCAGTTTAGAGGCTCCTCGGCAGAATCTGAGATCCTAATGTACCATATATTTGCCAATGCTTGGTCTTGTCAGATTTTTTAGTTTTTGAAGCTAGTGTCTTTTCATCAGGGTGGGGCCAAAAAGTGGCAAGGGCACCCTTCCTGATGGTGTCCATATGGTTCCTGTAGCCAGAAGCGGCTGCTGGTCCTTCCCCTCGGACACAGGTGGCAGAAGTGACATTGCGGGATGCTCATCTGTATTAAACACAGGCAGTAGGTGGCTCCTCAGAGAGAAGAGATAGTTTCTCTCCTGGCTGATTTTCTCTCCTCTTTTGGAATGCACCATCAGTGCTCACAATGGCAATTAGGCGCTCCGTGCCATCTGGAGGGCTGAGGCTGCTGTGGGAAGGACATCTGCTGGCAGCTGGAAAAGGAAGAAAGATGAGCCGGGACTAGGCACGACCCAGGGGCTGCTTCCTCCTGTGGACCTGCCGCCTCAAGCCAGGTGCATACATAACAAAAGTGTTTCCTCACTCATTTTATTTACTCAAGAGGGACCACCCAATGGTCACCGTGGGAGTTCCTAAAGGAATGAGATGGTAATAATTCCCAGTTAACGGACCCAGCCCAATCAGTTCTGCTTTTCATCAGGTTTGATTACCTCCATTTCAGAATTGGTTGCTTTCACCGCTCTTGTCTGAGCCTCATGTATAAAACAGGGATAATGTAACCTGTCTCTCATATTGTTGGGAGGGCAAAAATTAGATAGGGATGAGAGAGTGCTTTGAAAATGATCAAAGAATGCATTTATTTGCTTGCAGTATAGAGTTATAGATTCCAGGATGGGGGCCTTGCTATAGAGACTTTAAGGGGAAATTTTGATTTTAGGCAAAGTGTCCCTTTGTAAGACGTGACCCTCCAAGGATAACAGGGAGAGGGATCTCCGTGTGGGGAGAAAGGGAAGGTTGGACCTTGCTTCATACTCTGTCCTCCCTCTCGGCTGGTTCTATCTAACTATTGTCGGGGTGGGGGGTGGTAAGAAGGGGGAGGGCTACATTTAACAAGTCTTTACTGGAGTTTGTGGATAATGAAAGACAAACAGGCAGAAATGGAGGAAAGTCCCGTGCCCTCACTACCAACTAGATGATCAGGTTCTGAGTCTTGGTTTCTTCATCTGCACTTTCACCTCCTGTTTTCTCCCTGTTTAGATTCTGTCTGTCCTCAGACTGGCACAGACCATCCTTAATCCTTAGTCCTACCGGAGAACCCTACGATGAGCCTCTAAAACACCCGGTTTGCTGGGGACCGTGCTGACTCAAATCTGTCCCAGCATAGTTATTACTAAGCATCTCATTTTGGATGATGAATTATGTTTGTCCTAAGACCACCTGACAAGGTCTGGTTTCTTCTAGGAGAGTCTGCTTCTGCCTGTCTCCAGGAGAGATGCCATTTTGTATCCACAGGGGTGGCTGTCACTTATAGGAGGCTCTGTGGCTCTACTGCCTGCTTCCAGATCTCCGCTCTGGCCTTTATTAGCTGCATGATTGCAGGGCAAGTGACTTGGTTGGCCTTGGCCTCAGTCTTCTCAAGTGTAACATGGGATAATGACAACAGTGCCTGGTGTGTTGTACGTGGTCAAAACATTTTAGCCAATATGGTTATAACTTTAGGGCAGGGAGCAAAACCTGGCAGCCCTGCAGACAGACCCCAGCAGGCTAACACTTCTGTTTGGTTAGCATAGTGTTCTGAAAGTTTCGAAGCTGAAAGGCTTTAGGAAGGATGCCCTCCAGTAGGTCAGAGGTGTTATCACCCCCTAGGGACTTACTGATACCAGCCCGAATCGTGCATTGATCGCGTGCTCCATTCCGTCGTTTGAGTGTGCGACCCCTCTTCAGACCTGGACACGATTGGGCTGCCATTGCTCTGGACTAGGGGATGCGCCCCGGTGTTGCTGTATGTGTCCCCTCCCTCCCACCTCCCTCTTTCCAAGTTAGACTCCAGCCCAGGCTCAAGTCCTCACAAGAGGGAGATTCACCCTTGAAAAACCCTTCTTGGTGCTGGAGCTGTTTCTCCCCAACCCCATGTCCCTTACGGAAGTGCCTCCATGTGCCTACAAATTGCTGGGAATCTTGTGAAAAATGCAGATTCTGGTTCAGGTGATCTGGGGTGGGGCCTGAGATTCTGCATTTCTAATGAGCTCCCAGGTGATCCTGATGCTGCCAGCTCAAGGATTTAGGGAACAGTGGAACTTCGGGGAAAAGTGTCTCTACTTGAGGCTGAGAGTAAGGCCCCTTCCCAGAGCACACTGAAGACTTTCCCTGAGCAGCGATTCATCGGTTCTCTCCTGCTGGTCCCCTCCCCCTGCTCTCCACCCCCCATATCCAGAAAGGCCACCAGGAAAACACCCATTTCTCTATGCAGAGGGGGAAATCTACTTGGGAGATACTGATTCCTTCTTAAGGGGAGGCCCAGTCTCAGAGAATTCTGACTGCCTTGCCCTTCATTCATTATGCAGAGGTGAGCTTCTCCTGATCAAGTTTTAGAACCACCCTCCCCCCTGCCCTTCATCTTATAAGTCAACTAGGAACTTGCTACTATACACTCTCAAATAGAGTGGTTCTCAACGTGTGGTTCTGGGACCAGCATCAGCATCGCTGCGAAGTTGTTTGAGTTGCAATTGCTCAGGCCCCACCCAGACCCACTGAATCAGAAACTCTGAGAGATGTGTCCAGCAACGGTGCTTAACAAGCCCTCCCGGTAACTGCCATGATGTTCTAAGATGTCACATTCCTTCGATGAGATGTGGGGTCTGCCCAAGTTCCTGGGGCTTGTTGCTGAATGGATGGTCTCAGCTGGTAGTCGGGGAGTTGCTTCCAAGTAGGGGGTTTGAAGGATGGCAACTTCAGGTAAGGAAAAGCAGGAACAAATGATCCACCCCCTGGGGATAATTGTTTGACTTTATGCAAATGTTCTAAGCAATAAAACCAGCCAGTGATGTACAGGAAATGTATGCTCCCCATGCCCAGTGGTCTAAATACAGCCTTATCAGGGATTGGTCTGTTCCATAAAGCCTTAACGGCACGAAATATACCAACCTGCGAAATGAAACGCACATGGGGAGGTTATGGGAGTTTTCAAGAGCATTTTATTTTGCATAATACAGTTTTTTTTTTTCCAGGCCAGAAATGGTATATTAAAAAGGCAGCAGGTATATAGCTTGTTTTTTTTTGTTTGTTTGTTTTGTTTTGTTTTTGTGGTACGCGGGCCTCTCACTGTTGTGGCCTCTCCCGTTGAGGAGCACAGGCTCCGGACGCGAAGGCTCAGCGGCCATGGCTGACGGCATGTGGGATCTTCCCGGAGCGGGGCACGAACCCGCGTCCCCTGCATCGGCAGGCGGACTCTCAGCCACTGCGCCACCAGGGAAGCCCTATAACTTGTTTTAAAATTGTTGTTACTTTACTCTGGCTCTGCAGAGTTTTATTTTCTTCCTCCCGCTGCTACTGCACAAACATATAGAATATTCTATCCAGAAGGGACCATAGAGACCAGCGAGTCCGCTCTCTGCAGTTCACAGGTGAGGAACTGGTGTCCAGAGATGTGAGGCGACTTGCCCTGAGCGAGCACCTGGGGCAGGTACCCAGTACTCCTGAACCTTAGATCCCGGGATTCCCACTGATTCCTTTTAGGAGCTCTAGGCCAGGTAAGGGACCTGGGAAAGTGGCCTCGTGCATTCTCTTGCTTGTGGACAAGCATCGGAGGAGTCGGGGTGGGGTGGGGGTTGCAGTGACATCATTTACATGTGTGCACATAACCTGAGTATCTAGGTACTGGCAAGGGCACTTCTGAGGCTTTAGATCAGTCAGAAGCATCTTCTATTCTTACTGAGGCTTAGAACCCAATCTCCTGGAAGCGAAAACCATCACTACTGCAAGCCAAGTCTCAGTCACGTGTTTGGGGTTGTGGAGAACATCCCTTTTCCCAGGGCTGGCTTCGTGGGATTACGACCTGTGCCATAGCACCACGCTCTCTGCTTACAAGGACTCAGCACTTGCTTTAAATGCTCTGTAGTCATGGTCTTGAACATCTTAATGCTTTTTAAAAAAGGAGACTTGCATCTATTAAAAGGGTATTATTGTCACCATACAGTGATGAGGTGACAAAGGCTTAGAGAGAGTGAACTGGGTCAAGTTTACAGAGCTAGGAACTGGGGTTAGAACCCAGGTCTGCTTGACCCCTGAACACAGAGCCTTCGCTACGATGTAGCACGATGTTGTCTGTTTGGTGTTTAACACTCTTTGATGTTTCCCTGTTTCTCTTAAGCGACTGTAGGGAAGAGACTGTGTCCTTTATTGCAATGACCACGTCCTTTGTCCAGTTTCACCCAGCACCATGCCCAGCACAGACAGGGCGCTCAATAACTATTTATGTAATAAAGGACATTTGGCTAAATTGAACTTGTGTGTAGCCGTATCAGAACTTCCTGTAAACCAAAGAGGCTTCCAGATTTGTGTGTAAATTTCTCCTGTGAGTGAAGCAGCTCAGCATGGCTGGCAGGGGCTTAGAGATATCTTATATTTGACTTCATGAATTATTTATGGAATTAACACCGGAATCATCATTAATTTGTGGAAGGAGAGAAGTTGCTACGTGGCTGGGTGCCCATGTTTTTCTGGCAGGGATAAATTACCTTCACGATGGCTGCTGGATGAAGACCCGGGATGCTGGTTTCCAGGGGAGACAAAGCACTTCAGTCCCCTCCTCCTTTCTCTTTCCGACAACTGAAAAATTCAGGAAGCACCTGGTAGCCACAGACTCCTGGCAGTAAGCCAACTCAGCTTCCCTCAACATTTAGTTTACCTACATTTATTAAACACCTACTGTGTGTGCAAGGCATATGCTAAGGGTGGGGATGCAAACCAAGAAGGCATGTAAGCAGACAATTACGTTATCAGGTGATCAGTGGCAAGAAACACATGTCCTCTGTGTCATGGGTGGGGCAGGGGCATGGGGGAAATTCCTGGCGGGGGTGTGGCTCACCCCTAAACCAAGTCTTACAGGGCAAAAAGAAATCAGTGGAGCTAGAGACAGGGGTAGGAAAAGTGTAGGGGCCAGGCTTTCCAATTGGGAGTAACCCTGTCAGAGAAAGACCTGTAAATAGTAGGGATGGCTGGTGCAGCAAAAGGGATCTTGAGAGGCGACCTGCGGAGGTTGGCAAATGGATGCTGGTCCGGCCAATGGGCCTGGATTTTGTCCAGAGGCTGAGGGTGTTGGTGGGGGATGGCGGCAGCGCTATCAACGGCTCTCAACGGCCAGCTGTGGTTCCTGTGCCATCATTCCACAGGAACTGCTCTCTGCGGGGAGTCGGGTCTTTCCCACTCCAGGTGCGCAGTGGCTTTTTTGGGCTTCCAGATCCCCGAGGTGTCAGGGTGAGGGAGTGGCATGCTTGCCCACAGAGGGAGAGCGGAGGAACTGTAGTTGAGTGGAGCCACAATCCTACCCCGTCCGTCAGCAAGTTTGCTTTCTGAGACCTACTGTATAATAGCAATCTCTTTCCCATTTTCTTCAAAGCATCACGAGGAAATATAACTGCAGCTGGGTTCAGTAGCCCTTGCTTTTGAGCAATAAACTACAAATAATCTCAGTTTACTTTGATGCCCTCAGAATTCCCCTACTAGTCGCCGTGGTTTCTTGCCATTTAACTAGGAGGGACATTGCCTGTGCACACACGCTCTGCCTTTGGAATGAGCCCTTGCCTCTCCGAGCTTGTCTTATCCTGTTATTTATTCTGCAGTTCTTCTTTGGGATGGAGCAGTGCTCTGGGCTCCGGGGCTGCTGCCACCACTCTTAGGGGTCCAACCTTGCTGTCTCAGCCTTTACGGGGAGAAAAGATTGCTCCCGACTCCATTTATTTCAGGTAGAAAAGAATCAGAGAGCCCTGCAGGGTGAAGGCGAAGTCGAGGCACTCCAGATAAGTGGTTTTTTTTCCCCTCTGTATTACTTATTTATTAAAGCCAGTGAGGCATAACTAAGAGAAGGGAAGGGAACCAAGGAAATAGAGAATACAATGGCCCCTCAGATTTTAATGGGAGAGATGGCTGGAAGTGATTCCTAAATTATTAAACAAATCGATTTGATTCTTGCAGCCAGCCTCCGAGGTGTATTTGTCAGTTTCGTTATCACTGTCTTCAAGGGTAGGAAGAGTCACTCATGGAGAAAGTTTTATTTTCTTTCCCCTCTATTTTATTTTGGAGGCTGCAATTCATGGCCCCTGTCTAATTAAACAGCAATTTCTTTATATAACAGGAGCAGCAATTTTTCCATTTTTATTTGGGCTTCCATTCTGATCCCATTTGTCTTACATGTCCTTGGACTTGGAACAAGACCGGGTCAGCTGTAGGGCACACATACTTTGGAGAGCCTTGATCCCATTTCAATTATAGGGCTGTTTGGTCACAGATGAGTTCTATGGTAAATTGTCCACACACAAGAGTCCTGTCATTTAGTTGTTTGCCTAACAGAATTCACTGAGTGTTAGAATAATAGGTTGCGCCATCCCATATGCCAACAATAACACCTTAATGCACTTTAGGGAAATAGTAGATTTCATTCTGGGGTTTTGGTGGTGACTGAGGTACTGTTTGCTCCTTTCTCTCATATTTTCCTCTCTCCCCCCTAAACACTTCGACTGCCTCCAGCCCAATGGTAAAAAGTGCTTGAACATCTAAATTCTTCTTCTTAATTATCCTCCCAAGGAAAGCAGGCCAAGCACCAGGGTGCAAAAAATTTAAATCATAAATAACCAGCCGAGAGGAAGTAAAAGAAATGACACCAGAATAAGCTAAGCTATTAGCTGAAAGCTTTACATTTCTGCCCTCCTCAGGTCTGAAAAATCTAAGGTAAGATGGTTAAGTATTTATTTTCCAAAGAATGTCATTACGAGCTGCAGGAATTAAAAATGGATGAAGGAAACATTTCCTTCCCCATGATTTCCGGTGGTACTTCAGGCACTGACGCCTGAAACATTTTGGGGAGCATAGTTCCCACTCCCTCCCTGAAGACAAGTGGTATTAAAGGACATCTGTGTCTTTGGGGGCATCACTGCTGCCTGGATCTGGGGAGGACGGCAGGGATGGGAGAGAGGAAGTGAGCAAAGTAATGGGTGGCGATTGAATGCTTCCCAAGATAAACGAGTGCACCTCCCTGGATCCGCTGCATAATTGTTTCTTTCAAATTGAAAGAAAGGTACAAATTCTGTGTGTAGGTATATAAAGGGCTGTACCAGATTATATAAATTCAGAGGAAAATCTAGGGCACATGCTGAGTTCTTAAAACGATTTACAGAGGTGGGAGTGTGTGAGAATGCGCTGAGGGTGCCGCTATGAGGTGGAATAAGGCGTCTGTGATAACAGCATTTATCAGATGACCTCATTTATGCAAAACTATTATCTATATATGTATTGAAGTTTAACTGTTTCACCCTACTTTGCTCATCTTTTCTTCAGAATTGCTTCCTCTGAAAAATCTCCCAGTACCAGGTACTAAGTATGTTCAGTTTTATGTGGGATCTTTTCCTGCAACATTTAGGGTCACTGCTCTGCAGCTGCCTTATGTATGTATGCCTTATGTATGTATGCCGTATGTATGTATGTATGTATGTATGCCTTATGTATGTATGCCTTATGTATGGCATGAGCCAAGAAAAAGTAGAGTTGCTTTGCCTCAGGGAAAAGCTGTTATTAACTGTTCTTCTCCACCCTCCCCTCTGTCCTGATCAAGGGGACAGGGCTGGGAAAGAGGGCTTTCTCAGAAAGCCTGACTCCTTTTAAATGGACATGGTGCCCTTGGGGCAAGCGGTGCCCTTGGGGACCTCAGAAGACCTGACCTGGGCTTGTCTGGCCTCTGGAGCCTGTGTGGGCTCCTCCCATCAACCCCCCCTGCCACTCAGGGAGGGGAGAGACTTTGTGGAAAACAGAGCTGGGATCTGAAGATGCAAATAAGAGGGCAGCAGTTTTCAGCTCAACATGAGGAAGAACTTTCTGCCCACCTGAGCTGACAACGGGCTGGGCCACTTTGCGGGAAGAGTGGGAACCTCATTACTGGCAGGGTCAGGTCCTGGCAAAACCTTGGTTACGATTCCTGCACCAAGTGGCCCTGGATTGTAAGACCTCCAGAGCTGCACTCTAGTACAATAGCCTAGCCACATGTGGGCTCTGAGCACTAGAAAGGCGTCTGGTGCAACTGAAGAACTGAATTTTAAATTTTAATTAAGGGTATATATCTGAAGGAAACAAAACAGGTATCTTAAAGAGGTATCTGCACTCCCACGTTCATTGCAGCATTATTCACCATAGCCAAAATATGGAAGCAACCTAAGTGCCCCCCAATAGATGAATGGATAAAGACGTGGTATATATATCCACACAATAGAATATTATTCAGCCATAAATAAGGAAATGTTGCCGTTTGCTACAACATGGATAAACCTGGAGGACATTATGCTTAGTGAAATAAGCCAGACAGAGAAAGATAAAAATACTGTATGGTATCACTTATATGTGGAATCTTTAAAAAAGTTAAATTTATAGAAACGGAGTAGAATGGTGGTTGCCAGGGGGTGGGGGGTGGGGGAAATGGGAGATGTTGGTCAAAGGGTACAAACTTTCAATTATAAGATGACTAAGTTCCAAAAATCTAATGTACATCATGGCGACATCGTTAATAGTATTGTATCATATACTTGAAATTGACTGAGAGTACATCTTAAGCAGTCTCACCAACAAAAGGGTAAATACGTGAGGTAATGGGTGTTAATTAGCTTGATTGTGGTAACCATTTCACAATGTGTGTGTATATCAAGTCATCGATTTGTACAATTTAAATATGCACAATTTTATTTGCCAATTATACCTCAATAAAGCTAGAGGAAAACAATTAAATTAAAAACTTCATTGTTTTAGCTCATACAACTCAATAACAAAAAAACCCAAACAACCCAATCAAAAAATGAGCAGAAGACCTGAACAGACATTTCTCCAAAGAAGACATACAGATGGCCGATAGGTACATGATGCTCAACATTGCTAATTATCAAAGAAATGCAAATGAAAACTACAATGAGCTATCACATCACACCGGGCAGAATGGCCATCATTAAAAATTCCACAAACAATAAATGCTGGAGAGGATGTGGAGAAAAAGGAACCCTCCTACACTGTCGATGGGAGTGTAAATTGGTGCAGCCACTATGGAGAACAGTATGGAGTTTCCTTAAAAAACTGAAAATAGAGTTGCCATATGATCCAGAAATCCCACTCTTGGGTGTATATCTGGAGAAAACTGTAATTTGAAAATATACATGTACCCCTGTGTTCATAGCAGCACTATTTACAATAGCCAAGACATGGAAGCAACCTAAGTGTCCATAGACAGATGAATGGATAAAGAAGATGTGGCACATATATACAATGGAATACTACTCAGCCATAAAAAAGAATGAGATAATGCCATTTGCAGCAACATGGATGGACCTAGAGATTATCATGCTAAGTCAGTCAGACAGAGAAGGACAAATACCATGTGATATCACTTATATGTGGAATCTAAAATATGATACGAATGGACTTATTTACAAAATAGAAACAGACTCATAGACATGGAAATTAACGGCTACCAAAGGGGAAAGGGGGAGGGGTAAATTAGGAGTTTGGGATTAGGAGACACAAACTACTATTGATATATATAAAATAGATAAACAACAAGGTCCTGCTGTATAGCACAGGGAATTACATTCAATACCTTGTAATAACCTCTAATGAAAAATAATCTGAAAAATATACATGTATAACTGAATCACTTTGCTGTAACCAGAATCTAACACAACATTGTAAATCAACTATACTTCAATTAAAAAAAAAAACCCGAGAACTAAAAATCACTTCATTGTTTTCATAAGACTACATTTAACTTTAACCACTGAAAATCTAGAAGCCGAATTGAGATGTCTGCAAGAGTGAAATACTTAATATGAAAAAGAGTGTAAAATACTTCATTAATAATTTTATATTAATTTAACATTAAATAACATTTTGCAAATGTTGTGTTAAATTGTTAAAATTAATTTCATGTTTAAAAAAATGGGGCCACTAGAAAACGTGAGATGACATATGGGCTTGAATTGTATTTGTGTTGCGTAGCTCTGATCTAAGTCTCTGCCAACGCTGGGAGCTTGTGACTCTACACCGTTGTTCTTGTTTCTGATGTGGATTCTTACATCTCTTTAGACAGAAAGACGCTCCATAGACACTTGTGGCTTCCACGATGGCCACTCAAGACAATTTTTATTGGTGACGCTGGTGGGAATCATGGGACAAGTGTATGGACTTCAGAGAAATGACTGGAACAATGATGTCAGGAGCTCTGAGAACTTCTGGTGCAATTTATTATCCAGGAGCTGAGCTTGGATGTGTAAAAGCTGGTGTTTAAAATAATAAGATAAGGTTTCTTTTAAAAATCAGAATACGTAAACTGATTTTTGTTCACTGCCTTTCTCACGCAGTTAAAGTTGAATAAGACCCTTTCATCGTTCTGTATCATTAAAACACATCCCAAGAAAGGCCTAGAAACAAAGTGGTAGACTCTAAATTAAGCAATAAGGTATGCACTTTTAGTTTCCCTAATTACCTACCATTGAAAGTAGGTTGGAACTAACATAAACATACTGCCTTGAAATGAGAATTAATATGTGCTAGAGCTTTGGGGAAAGCCCCATTAAACAGTTGAATTTTGGAATATTTTGTTTTGTCAAAAAACCCAAAGGCATTCTTCCTTTTGAACTGAATCTTCATTTAGAGCTTTTTTTTTTTTTAATTACTTGTTCCATGTGTTTTACAAAGTGCCTTTATCAAGCTATTATGACATTTTTTCCCTTATGTATTGAATCCTGTCATAGCCCATGAAGGCAATAACCACCTTCTCTGTCGCTCGTTGAGAGGCCAAGTGTAAATGGTGCCATGATTCCACGGGGGAAAGGCTGTATTAATTACAGAACATAATGCTGGGAGTTCTGGAGAAGACACCGCTCTGTCATTCTACTACGGGCAGGTGAGGGGAGATGGAAGATGGCAAAGGGCAGAGTAGAGGGTGGGAGAGAGTTGTGGTGGGGTGGGTGGCACCTCAGCCTTTCAGACTAGTTCTGCTGGCCCTATGGATTGTGGATCATGTATTTTTCAAATCAGGGGTGAATTCTAATCTTGTTGTCCAAGAGATACACTCTCCATCTAGAGTAGGCTATAGTAAAGACTGGTCTCGTTATCAACAGAGGCTGCTAGAATGAGATCAGGTCTCTTCTAGAGGCTGAGTATGAACGGATTGGAACAGAAAAGAATCTCGAAGAGTCTTGAGCACGTCCACATTTCTGTCTCCAACTGGGAGAAGAGGAGAAGGAGCAATGCAGTCTGAGCACAGTCTCAGAGCCTATTATCAGGGCAAGAGCTAGGGAAGGCGTTGATGTTAGGGCTGAAGGGAGACAGTTTAACTATTACCTTCTACAATGAAGGTTTAAAAAGACAATTTAAGTATCTCCCTTTAAAATGAAGGTGCTAAACTGTTTAGCCTAGGCTGTTAACAGAACTACAAATGACACCTCTTTTTAAAGAGAGGAAAGAAAAACACCATTGCAGAATACCTGGCCACAGAAATAACAGGTAGCTCAAATAGTGACCTCATAGTTCTGTGGCTTAACTCCCAAAGGAGAGTTTAAGACCCTTTTCCCTGAGTAGCCCTGAGGGCTCTATGACACAATATTTATTTATTTTTCTTTATTGTTTTTGGCTGCGTCGGGTCTTAGTTACGGCAGGCGGGATCTTCGTTGAGGCATGCGGGATCTTTCGTTGAGGCACATGGGCTCTTCGTTGTGGCGCACGGGCTTCTCTCTAGTTGTGGCGTGCAGGTTTATCTCTCTGTAGTTGTGGTGCACGGGCTCCAGGGTGCGTGGGCACAGTAGTTTGCGGCAGGAGGGCTCTCTCGTTGAGGCGTGTGAGCTCAGTAGCAGTGGCACGCGGGCTTAGTTGCCCTGCAGCATGTGGGATCTTAGTTTCCCCGACCAGGGATCGAACCCACGTCCCCTGCATTGGAAGGTGGGTTCTTTACCACTGGACCACCAGGGAAGTCCCTCAGTGACACCATAGATCCGAAGGATCCAAGGTCCTTGTGGAGTTCCTGGAATCCATCCTCCTGCTTCGAGCTAGAATTACTACAAACCAACTGTTACGCCATCTAACCTCAAAAGTTGCAAGAGAGAGATTTCCTATTTCAGGTCTATGATGATTTAAGGGAAGTAACCACTGTGCACCAAGGGTTTTACATGTTCTGCCTTTGATGCTCACAGTAACATGTAAGGTAGGCATTATTTTGTCCATCCTGGAAATGAAGACACTGGGGCTTGGAGAGATGAAATAACATGTCCAGAGTTAACCAGCCACTGAGGAAAAGAGTTGGGATTTATTGCCGGGTCTGTCTGCCTCCAAAACCATGTGTTTTCCCTCTACTTTATGTTGCTCTTTTTTTTTTTTTTTTTCCGGTACTCGGGCCTCTCCCGTTGCGGAGCACAGGCTCCGGACGCGCAGGCTCAGCAGCCATGGCTCACGGGCCCAGCGGCTCCGCGGCATGTGGGATCCTCCCGGACCGGGGCACGAACCCGTGTCCCCTGCATCGGCAGGTGGACTCTCAACCACTGCACCACCAGGGAAGCCCTATGTTGCTCTTATTCAGTTCTTTTCAATATCTAATCGGTATCTTTCCGGCTATAATTTAAACTCATTATCTCAGTGCTTGGTGGACATGGAGCAATTATTCTCAAAGTTCCATTCAAAGCCTTTCATATATTTGAAGATGGCTACCTCCGCCTTCTCTTGCCTGTGTCTTATCTGTTGCACAAATCGTTAAGGATGAGTGGGGTTCGTGTCCTTGAAATATTTTCGTTTCTTTTAATTGGCGTTTAATGTGTATCTATGCAGATGCGTCTTGCTTATAAGAACTATATGAATCTTCCATTTCATCCCTTCATTCATCCAAAGGGTTTAACAGGGTACAGACTGTATGCCATGCACTGGGCTGGATGTTGAACATTCAAAGACTAAGATCTATGCCAGAGGATCAAAGGGAGCGCCCGCTTCTGTCTGAGCAGGATGGAGAGCTCTTCACAGGGCTGGTGGCAGTAAAACTGGGCATTGAGGGATGAAGAAGAACATCGCTAGCAGATGGGGGGCTCTTGGGAGGCAGGACAGGCAAAGGAAATCTTATGGGCAGAGTTCTGGGAGCTGGTCACACCACAGTGTGGGGGAACAGGAAGTATTTTTGTACAACTGGAGAATGTAGAGTGTGCACAGGGAAAGGGCAGGAAATGATTCAGGGCAGGAGTTAGATCAGAGAGAGTTTCTATGTCATGTTAAAGAGATTATACTTTGTTTTTAATTTTGAGAATTAAAAAAATATATAAAAACACCCATATTTGTATTCCTACCACCCAGAATTAAAAACTATTAGCATTTCACCAAATTTTTTCTAGCCTTTTAAAAAAGAAATCAAACACTACAGATACATGGGAAGCCCCCTTAACCAACACCTCTAATTCCCTTCTCTCCACCCTTCCCCAAAGCAATGATCATCCATTTGATATTTATCCTTTAGGTTCATTTAAAGCACACATTTTACACACAGAAGTATTATATTATACTATAACACATCATTCTGTATCTTGCTTTTTCCTCCCCTCAACTTGGTTCTATCCATGTTGATAGATCAAGTTTATACATTTTAACTTGCACAGAATTCCATTTTATGAATACTACATTTTATTAATCTGTTTCCCTATTGATGGGGGTGTTGGTTGTTTCCAGTTTTATACTATCAAAAATGATGTTGCAATCAGTGTCGTTACCCTTATTTCTCTAGGGAAGCCGTGTCCAGTTTTTCATGATGAGAAAACCGGATGATGAAAACCATGTTGGAGAGTGGGGATTTATAAAGAAAACAAATAAAACGCGAAGCAAAAACAGAGCTCCAGGTCTTTTCTCTGGAGATTCTCACTCAGAGGGCCTGGCAATTTGGCCGGGGGAAGGATTTTTTGTTTTGTAACCATTTCCCCCAAGTGATTCTTTTCATTAAGGAAGTTGTGAAATGGACAGAGAGTACACGGGTACTGATTTTATGTCAAGAAGTTCCACAATGAGATTTGTGTTCAGAAATATTACTTTGATAAACTGAGCCCCGGCTTCATTTGTAAGGCAGTGGCCTTTCAAGGATGCAAAGCAGAGTAAGGCATGGTTCTTTTTTTTTTTTTAAATAAATAAAAAGAGTTTTATTATTTTAGTTCTTACATTTATGTCTTGGGTCCATTTTGAATTAATTTTTGTATATGGTGTGAGGTAGAGGTCCAACTTCATTCTTTTGCATGTGGATATCAAGTTGTCTCAGCACAATTTATTGAAAAAAACTATCTTTTCCTTATTGAGTTGTCTTGGCACCCTTGTTGAAAACTAATTGACCATAGATAGTTGAGTTTGTTTATGGACTCTTGATTCTACTCCATTGGCTTATATCCATTCTTATGCTAGTGCCACACTTGATTACTGTAGCTATGTAGTAAAATTTGAAGTTGGGAGGTGTCAGTTTACCAGCTTTGTCCTTTTTCAATATTGTTTTGGCTATTTGGGGTCCCTTGAGTTTGAATATGAATTTTAGGAACAGCTTATCCACTTCTGCAAAAAGTCTGTTGGAATTTTGATAGGAATTACATTGAATATGTAGCTATATTTGGGGAGTATTGCCATCTTAACAATATTACGTTTTCCAGTCCATAAACATGGGCTGTCTTTTACTTATTTATATCTTTAATTTCTTTTAACCATCTTTTATAGTTTTCAGTGTACAAGTCTTATGCTTCTTTGGCTAAACTTATTTATTTATTTATTTATTCGTTATTCCAAATTTTTATTTTAATTTTCAAACATACAGAAGAGTTGAAAGCACTGTGTATGAAATGCCAGTATACTCATCATACTGTTTTTTTAAATAATTAACTTTTTATACAGCAGGTTCTTAGGAGTTATCCATTTTATAGATATTAGAGGGTGGTGGTGTGATGAATTGGGAGATTGGGATTGACATAAAGACATGGTTGTTAAAGTTATGTAGCTTGCAATCCACCAGAGCGTTTCACAGAAATGTGGGCAAACGGGATACAAAGTCTGGAGGCTTACTATCCACAGGCAAATTGTTTCCTGGCCCAGGGTTCCTGGAAGGGCTCACCTCTGCCAGGACTTGGCTGGCCGGTGTCAGCACCCGTGTTCCTGATGTTGTCTGCCCACCTGGAAGGTGATTCTTCATGTTTTACATATCTTTGTTCTCCTAAGTACTTTTCTGGGTAGGGAGTTGGAAGAAATGTCTAAATGAGGTTGGATGTATATATTTCATATTTCCCTAGTTTCCCATGAATGTAAAAAATCAAGATCTGTGATAGTTTTAGAAAGTTTCCAGCTCACCCGGAAGCAATAGAAATAATACAGTTCTTAATAATTCAACAATTCACTTTGATACCAACACTCTTTTCTGAAGCTTAAAGAAGCGATATTTCTACCCCCCCCCACATGAGGGCAAATATTGGGTATTATAATAATGGAAGAAGGCCATCCTATCCCAACTCCCTCATTTTACCAAAGAGAAAACCAGCATACTAAGAGCAGAACAGATTTGTCCAAGGCCGCTCAGAAGGTTCGTGGCAGAGCCAGGACTGGAATGAGGGTCTCCTGATTGCCTTGTCATTGTTCTTTCTACATGCTTGTAACTATCTAGATGTTTCTACAAATAAGTCCCACCCCTTCCCATATCTAGGAGATAGCAGCTGGGAAATCACCCCATTGCTTTCTGGATAGTAGTTACTCTGATGTCATTGTCTACTCAGGAAAGGTCCAGGCAGTGCCCAAGTCACCTCAATGTCTGTTCTGCCTACACAGCTCTCCCGGTAGCCTGTGCTCCTTGCGGGACCCATTTCTCATCCTGTACCTGCCTCCTGTGGCTAATGGAAGCTCAAAGTTCTTTTTGAAGTCGGTGCAGGAGCTGGGCTCTCAGCTAAGCTTTGAGGGAAATGAAGCAAGGCACTACAGAGAAACGGACCCCCGACCTGCCAAGGAGAGGGGCTATGAAGTCAGAAAAGGAGACATGACGGTTGAGTGAAAGAATCCTTTTGAGCCTTTACTACAGCCTCTTAGAAGGAAATTCTTTTATGTTGAGTGTATTGATACAAATTCAATGCCCGAGTCTGGAACTTTTATTTTTAGAGAGAAAGAGCTTTCAGTGTTTCTATTTCTTCACACTTAGTCATATACCACCAGCCTCTCAGAAAAAGTGATACTCTGTATAGTGACAGAGATATTTGATTTGATTTGGCATCAGAAGAACAGAGTTCAGGTCTCAGCTTTGCTACTTACTAGCTGTGTAATCATTGGCAGGTCACTTTTCTTCCTCACATCCAGCTCGGTGTCCTGTCTGAAACGGCAGTGGTGGGACTTCCCTGGTGGCACAGTGGTTAAGATTTCATGCTCCCAATGCAAAGGGCCTGGGTTCGATCCCTGGTCAGGGAACTAGATCCCACATGCATACTGCAACTAAGGAGCCCAGCTGCTGCAACTAAGACCCGGTGCAACCAAATAAATAAATACATACATACATACATAAAATTAAAAACAAATAAAAATAAAGTGGCAGTGGTTGGGACCTGCCTCCCAGAGTTGCTCATTCATTCAGTCATTTTTATTCGTTCATTTATTTACCTGCTACGTGGTGGTCACTGTGCTAAGTGCTGGGAATGCAAAGTGAGGCATGGTCCCTGCTCTCATGGAGCTGACAGTCCAGTGAGGGAGATACTCCCTGGAGAAAGCCGAGGCAGATTCTTCCATCCTTCATTCTAAGTGGAGGGCAGCGTGCTGCTGGGGTGTAGCCCCTCCCTCTGCATCCCAAAGGCATCACACGACCTGACTGTCACTCCAAGGGTCATGTGACATGATACAGGGAGGACTTAGCTCATCCGGAGCAGTAAAGGGGACTGAGAGTCAGAGAGCAGAAGTGGCACAACTTAGATTTTGTGTGCATCCAGGGGTAAGCTTAGATTAAAACCACACCACATTTGTTTCCAAGGCCAAGCTGTGGAGGGACCTGTGGCAGAAATGCCGCGTGCTCACCCACAGCTGGAGTAACTCCATTGTGATTTCTATCTTTACACCTGCGTGGATTTGGTACCTGCCCCCAAACTTGTCCCTCTCTGAAAGAAGGATGGTCTGTAGGCCCAAAGGTGATAGACACTATGTGAAGTTATAGGGACACTAGGGGCAGGCGGGGACATGGTAAATGGTCAACCATGACAGTGAAACCCACTGAGCCTCTCTTGAGTAAGGCGATTGTTCTGACTCTGTGGTATCAGAAGGCTCCTTATATGTGGAAGACAGAGCAATACATTGTGCTCCTTTTTGCGTTTCTTCTCCGGCTAAGCTTTGACAGCATTTATTAGGAACTTTCTGGGTTTAAGCAGAGTTCTGGCGCTGACCCTGACCGCTGGCCTTCCTCAGGGCTCCTCAGAGCGACAATGAGGTGGTGTGCTCTATGAGCTCATTGTAGGGAGGCTAAACACAACCGTAATAAAGTTTTCTTCATGGCAACTCAAAGCGATAAGGATTGCAACCTCTCAGCTGGGGAACTAGTTACAGAGAAGGCTGGTGACTAAACTGAGATCACACAGCAGCTCAGTGGCAGGGACTGGCTCTGAAGTTGCATTGGTCTAATGATGACAGCATTCGAGTGCTTATTAGAAGCTATGGGCTTTGCCTGGTTTACTTTATTCCTCTCAACTATCCCATCATCATCATTACCATCCCTATCACCACCACCAGCATCATCACCATCATCGTCACCATTACCGCCATCACCGCCATCACCGTCATCACCATTCCGATCTGCAAATTATAGGTCAAGAAACTGATGTGCCAAAAAAGTTAAATCCTTTGTTCAGAGTTAGATAACTAACAAAGAGTTAGATAAATAACAAATGGTCGGATTTGAACCCAAGCCATCAGGGTCCTGTCTTTCACTGGCCTGCTTTGTCCTGCCTCCTTGTCTTAATTCACTGCCAATACATAGGATGTTACCTCTGCCAGATGCTGTGTTGGATGAGAATTAAGAGCATATGTAAGGTACCAGAGAAAGTGATCGGACTTGATGGGCCATGCACATAGGAAGAATGTGTGATTGCTTTGGAGGTTGCTGGGTGTATCTCTTACGCGAATGCAGGGATAGTGTTATGGGGTTTTCAGACAGGACGCATGGGGTTTGGGTGGCTTCCTCTGGGTAGGCGTGACCTTATCTGTTTCTCCGATGTCTCGTAACTTGGAAAGACATAGATTTTTAGTCAGGAACCCAGCTATGAGGAACGCATCCCTCTCTTTTTGTCAAGACTCTGAAGAATGACGATCTAGAATTATGCCTGCTTGGTGGATGTTGAGGATGGTGGCTGTCATGCTGAGGTGAGTGAGAGACAGGAAAGAGGCGGGTATTTAGGTGCCCTGCTAACTGAAAAGGAGTAGGCAGTATTTTACAAGAGAGATGACCTAGATTTTCGGTTATGCTTTGTGCTTTTCCATTTTTTTACCCCTAGTCATCAGCAAAGACTTGGTTGTTCCAGCCAACCACAGCCAACTGTGCTGACAAGTAGGAAGAAAAGACGTAACTTGTGAACACGTGGGTCAGCTATAAAGTGCGAGCTGCTGTGCTCCTTTGAAACAAGCATGAAATTTGGCTAGAAAGTTCGGGGGCGGAGACACAATTTTTTTTTTTTTGTGGTACACGGGTCTCTCACTGTTGTGGCCTCTCCCATTGCGGAGGACAGGCTCCGGACGCACAGGCTCAGCGGCCATGGCTCACGGGCCCAGCCGCTCCGCGGCATGTGGGATCTTCCCGGACCGGGGCACGAACCCGCGTCCCCTGCATCGGCAGGCGGACTCTCAACCACTGCGCCACCAGGGAAGCCCAAGAATAATATTCTTATTATTTTTTAAAAAAGGCAAATCATTAAGTGTATAACAAGATTAGATTTAGTTGTATTCCTTTGTAAGATGGTAGGAATAAACTCATGCATCAGGAAGCAGTTCTTTGTCACACTGTTCTAATTTTTTATTCGCTTTTCTATATTTTGACATAGCCTTCATATTTCTAACGCAGCCCATAATGAGTCCCAGGGAGCAGCCCCGAGGCCATCACCGAGGCCTTTCTAATTCTCAACTGGGGGTGATTTTGCCTGTCAGGGGACATTTGGCCATATCAGGAGACGTTTTTGGTTGTCAAAACTAGGGGATGGTGCTACTGGAATCTAGTGGATAGAGGTCAGGGATGCTGCTAAACATCCTACACTGCACCCCAAAGAATCATCTGGCCCCCAAAATCAATAGTGCTGAGGTTGAGAAATCCCGTTACTATATAAAATGGTTATTTCATAGTTTATTGAGCAGATGCCTAGTTTACTCAAGCATCTTGGGCTCCTGTTGCTGGACATTAGTTGTGCCAGTTTTTCAGTGCTGTGGTGAGCATCTCCATGCATCCAGCCTTGCCTCGCTTTGGGCTCGTAGTAGGTTATTTGAAGAGGCGGTGGGGGGGGGTTCCATCTGCCGCCTGGCTTCTCTGCGTTTGGGAATCATCCTCAGACCAGGCGGGAGGGCTTTTCTACAAATAGTGCAGGGTGTTTGTAGTTTCAGTTACTAAAATCTAGATATGCGAGCTCCCAGGAAGCAGGCATAAGTGGAGTGGGCATGAAACTGGGCAGAAAGGCAAAAGAGGAAAGGCAAAGTCTTAGGACCAGTGAGACTCAGGGATGTGGAAAGTGAAATGGCTTCACATGGACTCTAAAAACATTCTCTTAGGGCAGCCACTGGGAACTCACCTGTTCCTGGCCACAGCCGCTAAAATCAAAGCTCCCTCCGCACTTCCTACCCACCTTCTCTGCTTCATATTTTTCTTTAGCATTCACTGCTGTCTTTTAAAATTAATTAATTAATTATTTTTGGCTGTGTTGGGTCTTTGTTGCCGCGCACGGGCTTTCTCTAGTTGCGGTGAGCGGGGGCTACTCTTCATTGCGGTGCGCAGGCTTCTCATTGCAGTGGCTTCTCTTGTTGCAGAGCACGGGCTCTAGGCTCAGGCTTCTCATTGCAGTGGCTTCTCTTGTTGCAGAGCACAGGCTCTAGGTGCGTGGGCTTCAGTAGTTGTCACACGTGGGCTCAGTAGTTGTGGCTCGTGGACTCTAGGGCTCAGGCTCAGTAGTTGTGGCGCATGGGCTTAGCTGCTACACCGCATGTGGGATCTTCCCAGATCAGGGCTTGAACCTGTGTTCCCTGCATTGGCAGGCAGATTCTTAACCACTGCGCCACCAGGGAAGCCCTCATTGCGGTCTTGAATGTTGTCTATTTTGCTTATTTATCTTGTTTATTTCTGTCTCCCTTCCCCAGGGGCAGCGGCAGGGGCAGGAGCAGGGGCAGGGGCAGTGTCTGTTTCATATACCACTGTTTCCTAGCTCCAGAGCAGCACTGGGCACATGGCAGGCACTCAGTGCCTATTTGCTGAATGAATGAGTGGTGATTCACAAACACACGAGGGTATGTGGCTTTTAGACCTTCATCACGCTCATTGCTCTCAGATCAGGTTTCTCTTCACTGTCTCCTCATTTCACTTTGGGTGTCTCACCGGTGTCTGGAGGATGTGTTGCTGGAGGGGGAGAACGACTGAAAGAGAGAGAGAGAGGGTGAAGCAGGGAGCCCCAGGCGACAGGACCCCACCATCCATGGGGGACAAGGAGGGAGGCTGCCAGAGGGAAGCGCAGACAAGAACCACATATTCGCAGCCAGGCATCCTCGTTCCTGGGCTGTGACTGCTCTGGGGGGCCGTGCCCTGGGTCACAGGGACTGTACTGGGCCTCCTTGTCGGGTTGTCCTGGACGCCGTGGGGCTTTCCTGATGGTCCCATCCAAAGATGGAAGCCTCCTTGGCCAACTGCCTGGGTGACGGCCTCGGGGCTGCTCCCTGGGACTCATTACGGGCTGCATTCCAGGCTGCCTCCAAGCAGACATCTGTGGCCTCAGTATTGGTGAGACTCCTTGTGTGAAGGTTCACAGTCACATTGGATCTCATGTTTCTGATATTCTGTATATTCTTGACTCCTTAAACAAACAAACAAAAAGACTGTGGACACCCTCTGAGCACCCATAGCCAATACCTTTCTTTTTCAGTTTTTAAAAATTTTAAAATTTTTATTGTAGTTGGTTTACAATGTTGGGTTAGTTTCAGGTGTACATCAAAGTAATTCAGTTATATATATATGTGTGTGCATATACATATTCTTTTTCAGATTCTTTTCCATTTTAGATAGTTCCGTATAGTTCCGTGTGCTATACAGTAGGCCCTTGTTTGTTATCTATTTTATACATAGTAGTGTACATATGTTAATCTCAAACTCCTAATTTATCCCTCCCTCCCCTTTCCCCTTTGGTAACCATAAGTTTGTTTTCCATGGCCAACATCTTTATTAAAACATCACCAGCACCAGCTAAGCTGGGGGACTTGGGGTGGAGGTGGGGAGAGGCCATCTGGAACCATCCAGGTAGATGGTGACAGCTCTGCCCCGGGCTTCCGCAGCCTTGCCGTTGGCAGCTTCGGAGGCCAGCATTATGTTTCCTGTCACTTAAAGGCAGGTGAGTCGAAGCCATGGCATGCTGGCAGCCTCTGCGATTCCAAACTGCAGTCAGGTGGTTCTGCCTGCCTGTGCTGGTAGCTCAGGTTCTTGAAAAGTGAGTGACAGGGGCAATCAACTGCCCTTGGCAAAGCAAACCCAAACACACTCTGAAAGGCACAGCCTGGCCAGGCTCAGCAACTTTATTCATTAGGCAGTTCATCTTGAGGCTGTCAGCCGAGGTCGTGAGGGCAGGTCCAGGCAGGGAAGCCGTGCTTTCCACAGTTCAATCCAGTGCCACAAATACTGTTGAGCCTGCGCCTTGCACGAGGCACCGTGCGTGGCTGCAGAGGAATTCAGGTGGAGAAAGGGACGGTTCCTGCCTCAAGGAGCTTACGTGCTACCTTCTCTCAGAGCCGCAAGGGAGCCGAAGCAAAGGACAGCTGGGGCCCCAAGTTGGAAGAGAAAGTATCCAGTTGAAAAATCAGGACAAATGCCATGGAAGAGGAATCCTGAAGTTTGGATAGAACTTATTCTTTCTTCCCTCCCCCCTCCCTTCTTTCCTTCCTTCCCTGTAGACAGAATAATATGCCCCCACTGCCTGAAATGTCCACGTGTTAATCCCTGGGACATGTGAATACCTTACGTGGCAAAAGAAACTTTGCAGATGCGATTAAATTAAGGATCTTGAGATGAGGAGGTCATCCTGGATTATCCAGGTGAGCCTGAAATGTTATCATGAAGGTCCTTGTAAGAGGGAGGCTGGAGGGTCAGAGTTAAAGAGAGATTTGAAGATACAGGGTTGCTGGCTTTGAAGACGAAGGAGGAGGCCATAAGCCAAGAACTATAGGCAGCCTCTAGAAGCTGGAAAAGGTAAGCAAACGGATTCTTCCCCTTAGAGCCTCCAGAAGGAACACAGTCCTGCTGACTCATTTTGGACCTCTGAGCTCCAGAGCTGTAAGGTAATAAATCTCTATTGTTTAAGCCACGAAGTATGTGGTAATTTGCTGCAGCAGCAATGGGAGTCAAAAATAGCCCCTCTCTCTTCCCACTCCTTTGCCCCCTGGCTTCCTCCATCTGCATCTGCGTCTGCTTCTGCGTCTGCATCTCCATCCCGTTCTCTTTCTCTTCCTCCTTCCCTCTCTCCCTTATTCTCTCTTCTTATTTCTCCTCCCTTCCTCTCCTCTCCTCTCCTCTCCTTTTCCTTCCCTCCATCCCTCCCCCCAGTTACAAAAACAACACATACCCTTTTTGAATTTCAAACAATACCAAAGTGCATAAAGTGAAAAACGAAAGCTGTTTCCTACGATCTGCGCCCCCACCCCTGCTGCCGCCCCATCTTCTTGGCAAGAGGCACAGTGGTTCAGAATTTACTGCCTGAGTCCACATGCTGACTCTGTCACTTACTCCCTGCTTGACATAAGGCAAGTTATTGACCTTTCTTTGCCTTGGTTTGCTCATCTTTAAAATGGGAAAAAGTTTACTCACCTCAAAGGATTGTCAATTCATTAGGGCTTAGAAGGGTAAGCACTCATTTCTTGCCAGCTCTTACTATGTTTTTACATCTTGTCTATTTTATACAAACACATGTGAATCTATTTATACAAACAATGTAGAGGGTCTTGATTTCACTAAGATGGTATGATATTATTCTGCAAGGAGAACAAGATTATTTTAGGCAGGGTTAGGGGTGGAAGAGAGAGAATTCCAGTGTAGAAGCAGAGACACACTGATGGGGGAGTGTGGAGAGTCATCAGGAGAGAGTAAAGAGAGCAAACAGATAATAGATTGATGAGAGAGGGATAGAGAGAGAAAGAAAGATGGAGAAACTGGAATGATTGGTTAGGGTCAGATTGTAGAGGGCTTTGACTGACAAAGAGTGGAAGGGATGCACTGAAGATTTCTGACCAAAGGGGAGGAAGGTATGAGTGTTGCTCCCCAGGGAAGCGACTGAGGCAACAGGGTTAAGATGATATGGAGTGAAAAGTAGGCGAGAACACAATGGCCGCTTGAGCTTCGAGGATGGCAGTGGGAAAGCAAGGTAAGGATGGCTTTAGAGACAATGTCAGTATCATTTCTTGAACTAGGCTATGGGTTGGAAGGGGTGAAGGAAGAAGGAGTCAACGTGGCTTTGAGATTCTGAGCACTGGGTACCAGGGAGAATGATGTTAGAATCTCAGGAGTCGTGCTTGACTTCTTTGCATCTCTGCCAAGTACAAATCAATCAATACCACATGATCAGTAAGTTCTGCTAACTTATGTTCTCGCATTTTTCATAGCTATCTTTTCGTACTTATTCTTCGGGACTCAGTTTAGGCACCCTGTCTTTCAAAAACTCTTCCTGACTCCCCCCTAAGCGCTTCTCTTCCATGCATAATCCTTTGTGTGTGTCTCTCTCTGCATTTCCGTATTGTTTTACAATGACCTGATTATATGCCTATCTCTTTCACTAGATTATGAAGCCCTCGAGGGAAAGGACTGGATCTTACTAGTCTTTGTATGTTTGGTGCTGGCGCATTGCCTGGCATCTGGTCCACACAGATTTGTGTTGAAGGAAAGCATTGGTGCCATTTTGAATATGCTTGGCTAGAATGTCTAAGATCCACAGGCAGCTTGAGGAGCTGGGGCTCAGGTCAGGGGGCAGGGGTGCAGGGACAGATTGTGGGTCTTCTGCAAAAAGGTGAAGCAATGAGCCTGGCTTGAGAAGAAGACTGACTTGGGACTTTGGGGAGCTCTCAGATGTAGGGAGTGAGGGAGAAAGAGTGAAGAACGACCAAATAGGAATGATCAGAGAGCAGGCGGGACACTCAGGAAGGTGGAGTAGCAGGTAAAACGAGAGCGTTTGGAGAAGGGGCTGGTGGACAAAAGGGTCAAATGCTGTGTGGCAGTCAGGGGGCTGAGGAACAAGGAAAGATCTCCCCTACGGGCCTGGGACCATCATTCCTGAGCCCTGTGAGATGAGGAAGGTGCTAAGGGGTGAAAAGGGACTGAGTTATGAAGCAGAGGAAATGCCAGTGCCTATTTCAATGCACTTGGAAGGGAAGGAAAAGGAGGAAGATAAGAATAGGACCCAAGAGGGAAGCATGGTGACTTAGCGTGATTGTAGGCTGAGTGGGAGGGGCTGATAGAGACTGGGAAATTGGAAATGTAAGCAAGGGAAGGCGTGGTGGAGCATGGCGTTGCGGACTGGGGGGGAAGGGGTAGCCTTTGCAAGAAAGGGCACTTCCTCGCTGGGAGGGGCACAGCGAAAGAGAAGGAAGGGAAAGAGAGATTTCCCTGCAGAAAGGAATCAAACGGTCTTTTGGTGAAGTAGGAAGAAAGGCCACGTTCAGGGAGAAAGGGTGCTGGGAGTGGGCTTGATGGCAGGAGAGAGGGAAGGCACTTAGATCAGCTGCTTTAGGGAGTTTAAGAAGGAATAACAAATGCAGCAGCCTTCACCCCGTCCTCCTCCCCACTTGAATTGTGTTGGGCTCCAGTTAGAAAGTGCTTTCCAACGACGTTGTGCGGCGCCGGAGCAGGGGCCGGGAAAAGACGCAGTGCCGGGCCGGGGCAGGGAAACTGCAGAAGGACAAGGCTGGGGGAGGCGTGGGGCCGGGGAGCCAGCACTTTGTAAAAATGGGGGAGTGTGGGCTTCCCCGGTGGTGCAGTGGTTGAGAGTCCACCTGCTGATGCAGGGGACACGGGTTCGTGCCCTGGTCCGGGAGGATCCCACATGCTGCGGAGCAGCTGGGCCCGTGAGCCATGGCCGCTGAGCCTGCGCGTCCGGAGCCTGTGCTCCGCAACGGGAGAGGCCACAACAGTGAGAGGCCCGCGTACCGCAAAAAAAAAAAAAAAAAAAAGGGGGGGGTAGTGTGGATTCAGGGCTGGGCTGAGGTTAGGAGGAAGATGATAGAAAAACCAGAATGAGTTGATGCCTGGAGGTCGTGGAGAGCACAGAGCAGATGGCTGTGACCTTGGGCAAATCTCCCTTCCTGCACACCCACCCGAGTTTGACAGGGCAGCGTCCAGCTCTACCAAGGCCATCTCATTCCTCCCGATTGGCTTGGAAGGAAAACCATGCTTGACAGACATGCTTGACAGGTCCGTGGGCTGCCGTTTTCCAAAAGAACCTTACAACCCCTGCTTCTTGATAGCACGTGAGGTCTCCAAGGGCTGATTCCAGCTCATCTTGATCTTCGTGTCCTCAGCCATGTTTGAGTCTGGGGGGATTCTGAATAGGTGCGTTTCTCTCTGTGGCTTAGCTTTCGGTGTCTGTGGTTCCTCCTTCCTTCTTTTCTCTCCTCCACCATCTGCCAACTCAGAGTGTGGTACTGGGGAACCGGGGAAGGCACTCCATATGCCTGGGGTCGCCTGCCTGTCTGAAGAGAGATGGCTTTTGTCCATTGCTAACAGCCATTCGGGGAAGCAGTTTCCTCTTTGGGGATCTCATAGTGGGGCATTTGGGGGGGTCTATGAGCCGCCTACCAGTGTCTGCCCCCCCAAGATGCAAATCTGGTTGGCCGATTGACCAGTATGGGTCAACAAAGCATACATTTGCATTTCCCCCATGGAGGAAGCTGGGTCACTGAGTTCAGGTCATGACTGCTGTTCACGGTTTTATCATCTGGAATTACAAATGCCCCCATGTGCCAAGAGGCGGTCGGGCAGAAGCTCCTTGGCATCTCGCCACCCCAGGGTTCTTGGCTCCTTTAGTTCTTTCCCACTCGGATTTGTATTTTTATATAGTTCTCCTCTCATGCTTTTTAATTCCTTCTGGGCAGGGCTTATGCTGTAAGCACCAAAGCCAGGGTCCTATTTGTGGCAGCCTTGCTTTAGCAGTTCTCTCCTGGGAGGAAGTAGGAGGAGAAGGGTCTGCCCGACAGTCTTTGTTCCCAGGACTCAGGGCCCTAAAGTCCATATGGGGCCCTCTTTTCTTCTCTTGCACGGGCTGGCACAGCCCTAATCCTGCTGTCTGCTTGACTGATCCCTCACTGGAAGTGCAGACAGACACTTGGGGGATTGGAAACATGGCTTCCTGCAAAAATGTGCTTCCTTCCCAGACAACAGATGATTCAGATAAAGCCTTTGTCTTTAATTTTGCCTATTCTTCCCTTGCCTATTGATTCCTTGCATTTCACTGAGGGGTTTATTTGATTTGAAGGGGGATTATGCAATTACCTTACATTTCATTGGAGCAACACAATACAGGCAAAAGAGGGTTTTATGTATCCAGTCTGAATTATCCAGTTGATCCCATCCTTGCAGACCTAACCTTGGAGAAGACAGGGCCCAGGGAGGTGGGCAAGGAGACACCCTCATCCTAGACACTGTGCGTGGAGGACCCTGCCCCGGCAGAGGCTTGGAGGATGGAGCCTGCACTGCTGAGCAAGAGCCTGTGTCTCCTCCAGCCCCAGCCTGATCCATTTGTCACTTTGGATTATTTCCCTTATACCTGCATGGGCAGGCAGCATCGTCAATTACAAGGATTCCCAGCGTGCTCTGTCGTGGCATGAAACACAAATACCATTTCCTTCCAGCTCCGGCTTTCACAGGGCCTGCCTGAATCCATTTGTGTTGTCTCCAAACCTAGCACTTTAAAACAAATGGCAAGGCCCCTGAATGACAAACACAGCGAACATAGTGGGAAGGCCATTTGCGGGGAAATGGTTGCAAGGAGAGTCGGTACTTTATGAATATTCACTGAAGTGTAAACCTGCACATTGCTTATCTGCATTCTAATTTGCCCATGAATGCAAACGAGTCCTGTTTAAAATAGGGAAGGGGAGAGCGGGCTCCTTGAAGAACACCTAATTGAAAGATGTTTGTACATCGTGTCTGATATGTAGTAAACAGAGAGACGAACCCAATGGTTTTCCAAATGAGACCTCAGAAACAATAAAAAAAATAATGATCTCAAAACCTCAAAAGTAGGAATGTGCAGAACAAACTGCTTTCCTAAAAAGGGGGACATAATTACTCTGTCTCAGGGTGCAATTAGTGTCCTAATTATACGAAGGTGTGTTGCTTATCTCTCCGGCAAACCCTCTGTCAAGGTTTAGCTGTCTTGAGAAGCTGTACCGCAGAGGGGCTGGGTCCTGCACTCGGGGTTGGCCAGTGGAGGGCCCTGGGGGAGAGGGGCCCAGAGAGATGGTACTTTGGGAAGTACCTTCATCTTTCTTTTAGACTGACAGATGGTTTCAGTCTGGGTTGCACTGCCTGCTGCTGCTTTCAATGAAAGATTGTTACCTTTTTGGATTCATGAAAGCCACTCAATCAAAGATAAAAAGGCAGGCCAGTGTGGGGAATCCATAAAATCTCTACTTTCAGCTGGAGTGTCTACTAATAATTCTTCTCGTGTCACTGCCTGGTTAAACAGTCATACTCCTGCTAAAAGCCCTATAAGCATAATAGATTCATGGGGTTTGGCTCTATTGTGCTGCTCTTGGCCTGAAAAAGGGGGAAGGGGCTCCTGTTTTTCTAAAACAAACCAGACACTGAAGCATTGTGTATCAAAATGTATTCACCCACCGCTGACCATCTCATTAGATCAGAGGGGCTTTCTCTGCACACCTCTTGTGGCGCTCTTTCCAGACTTCTGATATATTCATTGAAAAGCCTCCTTCGGAGACATTTTAGTACCAATTCCGAGTCACTCCGCTTAACATTTAAATGTGTGTTTTGGTAGTGGTTGTTCTGGGAAAAAACAGGTGCTTTTTTATTTCAAACTGAGCCAGTTGTACACATTGAGATCCGCTCCTGAGATGTTGACGACAAATGTCACACATCTCAGCGCTGAGCGAAGAGGTACCAAACGGCTCAGTCATAGCGGAGGGTCTGGGCAGGGCCTTTGGCGATGGATCTCAAGGAGTGAGTTCCTGTTGGAGTCGGGAGCAGGGTTTTCCTTAAGTTCCTTGCGTGGCAGAGCGGCCAAGGTTTTGCATGCAGTGCTATCAGTCTCCCTGGACACATGCACGGCCCTCGATGGTCCCAGACCCGCAGCCTACATGGTGGTGAGTCATAGAGGTGTCAGAGGCTTTTCTCTCGAATCTCTCCTCCTCCAGTCTTACAGAGAAAAAAAATAAAGTCTTTGTGCCTGAGTTGAGCAGCGTTAAATGGACTCAGCTGGGTCGCCACCCACATATTGATGTCCAGGGATTTTGAGTGAATGAGGATCACAGAGCGCGTTATCTCGCCATCTGGGGCGAGGAAGAAGTGGTGGGACAAGCAGGCCCTTTGATCAGGAGTGGCCTTTGTGAAGGCTTCTGCTGACCCCTCCTCTCCCATGTCCCTCCGAACCCAGGCCCCTTCCCACCCTGTGCTTCCCTTGGAAGGTTTGTCTGCTGCCTGAGCCTTTTCTGGCATATCCAGACTGCAGAAGAGAGAAAAATCGTCTTCCTCCTTGTTGCCCCCTCACACCCCTCCCCAGGAAACCTTCAGCAGATGTAGACAAGACTTTAATAGCTACATAAAGAGGAATGCATGCCAATCTCATTAGGGGAGCCATAATGGCTTGTCGGAGGACCTCAGAGAGGACAATATATCAGCATCCAGCTTGTGACGGCATCCCTAATGGTGGCAGTTTGCACCTACCCATAATGGTCCATTCATTGTCCATTTGACCCGGTTCCTGATCATACTAGGCCCTCCCTCGCATGGATCTCTCTTTGAAGCCCTCTGCAATTGCCCACACAACTCTTTAAGTGTGGGTAAATCAGAGCCGGTAAGTGACAATCGTAAGAAAGCAGTTAGTGGACCACCCCGTGGCACACCCTGAATTTGCATTCACGCTCTTTCTTTTCTTCTCCCAGCAGCCCTCGGTCACACTTCATCCCGAGCCCAGCATCTGCAGGAGGTCAAGGCACTGGGAGTCCTGAGATTTCCAACCATCTGCCAGGGAAAAAGGAAGTCAGTACTGGAGGAGGGAGGGGGAAGAACCTAAATGATATTCTGAAGGCTTTCTTAAAGTTATTTATTGAGGTGAGGGCAGGAGAGCCGTTATGAATGGTCCCAGCTCATTGTCTTCTTTATGGGCCTCAGGAGGGCTGCAGACATAATTAAAGTTGAAGCCAAGTTCAGTTTTCTCCTTGGAGGCTTAAATAGCCTGGAGTCATTTCCCATCCCTCGCTTCCCACAAGTGCCAGTCCTCCCTCGCTGCTGAAAATTTCAACATTCCTATAAACTACAGTACTTTGTAAAGGTCACGCGCTACTTAATCTGAACCCGGGGTCTGGAGCGGTGCTTGCTGTCACAGCATTGGTGGCTGTCCAGCCCGGTGACGTGAGGCCTGCCTGCCGAGAACTGGAGGGGCAGGAGGCAGGCAGGCAGAGCTCTTTAATTATTGCCGAGCACTTCCTGGATCAGCATGATATTTAAAGATTTTTGTTCCACCTGCCTGAGAAATATAGAGTCCAGCCGAGAGGCAAGAAAATGAATATGGATTTCTTGCCCTTTCCGTGTATTCACTCCAAAAAATAGCCATTGCTTTGATTTTTTCCTTTCCTTTTTTTTTTTTCTGCCAAGCTGGGGACTGCAGGCTTCAGGCAGGCACGATTACAATCATGCGTCATGAATGAAATGTGCCATTTGGAGAAAATCAGCCACTGGTTCCAACTCCCCCCTGACCCCGCAACAAATCAATAGAGCTCTCGGAGTTCTGGGGCTGAAATGGATGTTGTGCTTGAATGAAAGTACTTTCTCTACATACTTCTGACACTCAGAGCAGTTGCCAGGGGCAGACTTTGCGCCTGGGGCTCCAGAAAGAGGATTATCAACCTCCGAAAGAGGGGTCTGGTTCAGCACGTGTCAGGGAAGTGACTTAGTGTTGATGGGTGGAACTCTGCGTAGGGTCAGAAGACGTGCTTCCTAGGTTGAGTTTCACCTGAACTAGCTTTTTTATTAATCCCTTCATTCAAAAAACATGTCTGGAGTGCCAGGCACTGTGTGCCAGGCACTGTGCTAAACTTGGGAATATAAAAGCAAACAAGGTAGACACAGGACCTGCCTTCACGGGGATTCTAGAGTTTAATACGGGAGACAGAACTATTACTGGCAATTGCAGTACAGTGTGATAAACCTTGGGACATGGGGAAAATTTTTCGTCTCTCTGGTTTCCCATTTTCCTATAGGCAAAATGAGAGGATGTTAACAAAGATAAACCCTCAAGACATTCTCCCTTTCCAGGATCCTAATCAGTCAGTAGGGCAGGGACTTCCCTCGTGGTCCAGTGGCTAAGACTTCGTGCTCCCAGTGCAGGGGGCCTGGGTTCGATCCCTGGTCGGGGAACTAGATCCCACATGCTGCAACTAAGAGTTCGCCTACTGCAACTAAAAATCCCACATGCTGCAACTAAAAGATTCTGCATGCCGCAAGGAAGATCCCACACGTGGCAACAAGGATCCTGCGTGCCGCAACTAAGACACGGCGCAGCCAAATAAATAGATGAATATATTTAAAAAAATCAGTTGGGCAATTAGACAAGCGAACATTCTCCCTTATCTTGCTTCCAGGGCTAGACAAGGCTCTTGTTCCCCTTGTTCACAAGGTCACCACAACTTAGTTGCGGACGCAAGACTCATACAGATGAGATGTTAACTCACAGTTGAGGTAGCAGATAAATGTTATGAACTTTGAAAAGTTTTTGGCTGCTCAGAGAGTTCTTTGGGAGCTCAGAGGAGGGAGGGACAGCTAAGAGCTTGATCCATGCCAGAAACACTTTTCTCTGCACCTTCTCAACCACTGCCCTGGCTCCCATCACTGTGCTTATATATGGAGAACACTCTTAAATCCATGTCTGCAGTCCAGATATCTCCCATGAGCTTTTCCTTCTTCTCAGCCCCTCCCTTGGCTCTTACTCATTTTCCATCTCCCATGCAAGCACCTTTTGCTCCAAAAGGCTTTTTTATCCCTTGGAGCCAAGTTAGGTCTTCTATCACACACTCTTGCGACACCTGATTTTTATCCTAGCACTTACCACAATTTCTTTGTCATTGTTTAGTCAACTCTGTCTTCCACAAGTCTGAAAGATCCTCTAGGGCAGGGACCACGTCTATTCAACTCACTGTTGTTTCCCCAAGGTCATTACAGTACTTGGTATTTCAGCAGTGTTTAATAAGTAATTTGTTATATAAATGATGACTATCTAATTCTTCTAGAGAATAAGCTTACCTTCCTTTTGCTGTAACAAATCATAGCCATGAATACACATCTATGCTGGAGTCGGGTGAGTCCTCTTGGTGAATTACTGAACCTGGGGGTGGCCTTGGAGACCCTAACACAGCCTATGTGGCTGGTTGACCTCAGGTAGAAGAACTGAGTAGGATTTGGGGAATTGGTTGGCCAAAGCAGTGGCTGAAGTGAAGCAGGAGGATAAAGGTCTGGGAGACAGGGGAAGCTGAGGAGGTACCAAGATGTGTCTGATACATGTAGCAAAAGAGCCAGGATGGAACTTGGTGGCTACCAGCTGTGCAAACTACTCAGTGAGTTAATATCTCTTTGCCTCAGTTTCATCATGGATAAAATGGTGACAATTATGTCTCTCTTGCAGGATTTTAAGGATTGGTGTAATATATAATATGACTCTCTTCAATCCCGCTGGCTTTCAGGAAAAGGCCTCTTGACCCCTTATCTTTAGGCTACAGTATTTGGATGGGCTGCAAGGAGTGTGTGGGGAGAGGGATGGAGGGAGTGGAGACTGCCACTGTGTGTGGGGAGGATGCCACTCTTTCCACTTCACCAGTGTTGGAGTGGAATATTCTGGGCAAGTTGGTATCTGGTTCTAGTTGTGGTGGTGTTAGGTTTTGCTGGATATAGGAATATTTCCAAGAGAGTTCTCTTGGAGTCCAGCAGATTATGAGACTGCCCAGATACCCCTTCCCAGATAACGGGCATCTTGGGCTTGACCTGGAATCAGCCTAAGACCACACAAAACATTCTTAGGTTCACGTTTCCTGTTAGTGAGTATTAGAGTTATTTGGCTGCAAGCAACCGATTTTTAACTAACTAAGGCAAAAACGCATTTTGGGAAGGCTTCAGAGTGGCTCGCAAAGAGTAGTAGCTGAACAAGTAGGCCTCAGGTAGGACAGACACCAGGGCAGTTCTGGGTACCTCGGCAGTTGGACCAGTACTCTCAAGTGTGATCATTGGATGGCGTAGCTCTTACCTCTTGATTCCCCTGTTTGTTCAAAGCTTCAGATTCCCTGCAGAAGGCCTGTAATTGGTCTCTTTGGAATGCTTGGCCACCCTGGTAGTCAGGGGGAGGAGTTCTGTGACCGGCAGCTCAATAAAATGAGCTGGGAGAGAGAATTCCTCACAGTAAAGAGGATGGTAAGACATTGATATAGACTTGCTGCCCTATGGAACTCAAGTGGCCTCTGACTTGAGTTGCCTCTGCTCTATGGCACTCAGGTCACCAGGTCACAATTCTGTTTCTGGGACATCTGAAGCCTAGTGATATTGAGCTACCCTGAAGCTCTGTCAGATTTGGTCACTCTTGAGGTTACTTCACATCTTCCAAAAGTATCCAAAACCATTTTGAGAAAGCCCCTATGGATGTTGCTGATTTCTTGTTGCTACGTAAAGGTATACCTTGGAGAGTCTTGATGACTGTTAACCTGAGTGCTTTCAGCTTTCATGCCTCTCCAAGCCTTTGAAGATGCTCTGCTTGAATTGTATTTTCCTCTGCTACAAATGCCTACTTACCTTCAAGCTCCAATAGCATCACTTCTGGGAATTCCTCCCTCACTTGTCACGTGGTTGGTGACAGAGGGTCATGTAGAACCCAGGTCCCCTGGTTTCCAGTTAGAGTCCTTACAAAAAGTGACTACTAGTTAGGGCTTTGGAGTCAAACAGCCCTGGGGTAGAGTCCCAGATCTGCATCCAGCATTAGATAACTTTGGGAATTTACTTACCATCTTGGACACTTGGCCTTCTCTTCTTTAAAGAGGATATTAACAGTACTCTCCTCCTAGATTCTCATGAAAATTAAATAAGACCATTCATGTAAAGTGGTTTGCACAATGCCTGGCACACAGTAAGTGTTAGCTATGATTGTGTTGTGTTCCTGTTCCTGGAAGATTATGTAAATGAGTGAAAGTGTAGAGAGCTTTAAAATCCTCAGGGGCAACTAGAGTAACCATAACCTGCAAAGACTTGGAAAGCCCCAGGGAAGAGTCAGTATCGAAAAGTCTGCTTCTGTAAAAGTTGTAAACAAATCTTAAAATACTAATTAGGCAAGAGCATAACTCACTCTCTTAAATAATGAAATGTATTCAGTTGTTATTCATGGTTCAAAATAATAAATTCTAAATTAGTCACTCAGAGCATTATTAATAGTGAAACACAGGCTTTAAGAAGCTAAAATCGTATTTTTGACCCTTGTGAATTTAGTAATAAGAGAAAATACCAAAATCAAAATCTTTCGAGATTAACATGGCTCCCTAAGATGGTTTGTTTTTGTGGGAAGATGATTGGATTTGGAATTGGAACATCTGAGCCTGAGTCCATAGCTATTAGCTATGTGATCCTGGGGAACACACAGGCTTTCTGGGTATTTCCTCACCCACCAAGTGAGAAAACACTCACTCATGGGGCTGTGACTTTAGGTGATAGATAGTCCATGTGGAAGGACCTTAACTATTGCAAAATGCTTTCTAGATGATAAAGTGAAGTTCTATTCAGGTGTATACTTATAAAAACAAAACATTTATTCATTCATTCCTTTGTTCTTTCTTTTCATTGATCAGCACCTATCGTAAGCTAAGCATGGTATTAGCTTCAACTGGCGATAAAAAGGCAGCAGAAAATGTGATGCCCACTCTCAAGAAACCAGTAGGCTAGTTGAAAAGACTATTTACACAGCACAAAAACAAATATATCCTTCTAAACTATTCCTGCATTTAAATCTGGGGAAATGCCAAGTAAGAGAAAGATCAGGATTTACTCAAGAAAAGCCATCTTGAGAGAGGTCTTAGATTGTGTCCTGTAGCATAAGTCAGGGGTGGGGAAGACAACTTACATGACTGGAGTAGAGTAAGACCGATGAGGAAACAATAAAGGCATGGTAACGGTCAGTCAATAATCAATTAGTGGACACCTTTGTATGGGGTATGGGATGAGTCCAGCACTGTCCTAGGTGCTGTGGGCGAATCAGAAGAAGGAATATGCTTGGCTTCCATCCTCTAGGAGTTTGTAGTCTACAAAGCACTAGGGGATCTGAGAAAAAAACACTGGTAAAACACCTGCAGAAGACAGGGCGTGAGTAAGTGTTACCTATTGTTGAATTGACCCGTATGGTTTTGCCATCTCAAAAGTCAGGCTGGGGCTTCCCTGGTGGCACAGTGGTTGAGAGTCCGCCTGCCGATGCAGGGGACACGGGTTCGTGCCCCGGTCCTGGAAGATCCCACATGCCGCGGAGCGGCTGGGCCCGTGAGCCATGGCCACTGAGCCTGCGCGTCCGGAGCCTGTTGCTCCGCAACAGGAGAGGCCGCAACAGTGAGAGGCCCACGTACCGCAAAAAAAAAAAAAAAAAAAGTCTGGCTTATATTTTTCTACAGAGGAAGACTATATACCTTTAAATCCACAGCTCAGAAAAACATTTCAGTTTGCCAAGTTTCTGCTAAGCCATCCTGAAAAAAATATTCAACAGCTTTCACCAGCCAGAGGCCCCAATATCTAAACTCTGTCTCAAATGATAAATGACATTTGTCAGTTGACAAAGCAAATGGCTTCAACCATTTGATGACACGGTCCTGCCGTGCATAGCCCTCCTGTCGAACCAGCCAAGAGCACCTTGAGGTGAGAAAAAGCATCTCTGTGCACGAGCCCTCCAGAGAGAGAGCCAGGAAACAAGCAGCCTTTGTGTTGCTCTGAGGGCAGTTCCTCATTAGGAGCTGAAACCCTAGTGGGAAATAGCTGTCTGGGCAGGAGGGGATTTCTCAGGTCAGGGAAGTGGGGCTGGATTAGCTGAGGATGGCCTGGAACCTTGCTGATGGCCATGTACTTTGCCTATGTTTCTGCAGAGGTCTTTGCTCTTTTTTCTAATATCTCCTGGATCCTATTTTCTTAAAACAGACATCAGTGTGATGAGCAGGAGACAAAATCAGGGGGTCCAGCTCACACTGACATCAGGCGCACAGTTGATAAGTGATCTGGGCACTTTGGGAGGGGGGTGGGGGTCACTTTTTCTTCGTGTGGTTCTCTCTCTTGAGCTGCAGGGTGTTTAACATCCCTGGCCCCACTCACTGAATGACGGTATTGCCCCCAGTCATCGCGACTGTGAAAACTCGCCACGCATTTCCAACCTCCGCTTCCGGGGTTTGTGGGGAACCCCAAAGCGCGTGGAATGATGGATGCCTGCAGGGTCCTTGTCCACCAGGTGCCAGCTTGCTCTGCGGTTCTCAAGGACTTGGGGGCATGGCAGCGTCTCCGCCTTTCTCAACACTGGCCCCTGGGGATGGGGGTGGAGGTGATCGTCTACAGATCAGATTTGGTGTGCTACTCGCTCTGCTTTCTGAGCTAGGGGTTTTCTCCTACTGCTGAGCCCTTTGGAAGAATCCAACAGTTTTCCAGATTGAGGCCAGGGCTATAACTGGGCTCAGGGGAGCTGGGAAAGGCAGGCAGAGAAACTCAGCCAGTTAGATATACGGATATCATGGCAGTCTTCTCATTGCTAACAGTTCCTCAGGAGAAGGGCTTTCCAATGATCCAGTCCAGGTTAAGGGACCTGAGGTCAAGTGGGCTAACCATCCATTCCAGTGTTTTCTAACGTGTGAATCATCGACCATTTCCATTAGCGTGCCCTGGGGTGCTTGTGGGAAATGCCGATTTGTGGCCCCCAAGACCTCTTACGTCAGGTCCTCTGGATATGGGATTGGGAATCTGAACTTTCCAAAAACACCCTCTGTGATTCTTCTTCAAGCTAAAGTTGAGAGAACTAAGGATCTAGCCAATGCTTGAGTTCCCTCTATAAGAACCCTGATTAATAAATGCCCAGTCTCTGAACATCTCTGGTGGAGGGGGGAGGGGTCTCACTCCCCCTGGAGGCAGCCATCACCCCCCTGGATAATTCCAATGCCTGGAAAGTGTTCCCCAGTGGGTAAAGTATGGTCTCATTGATGAGCCACTGAGAACCCAAAAATCAAATTGGGGTGTGTGTGTGTGTATAAATGCATTTCAAAAGGTCATGAAAGGACATACACTAAACTTCAATGTGGTTCCTTATGGGAGGGAGAGTAAAATATGGGTATGTGGTGAAGTTAAATGGGAAACTTTACATTCTCTGTATATCTGTATTGCTTGAATTCTTCTTTGACAATGTACATGTATTAGTTGTGTAATTAAAAAAAAAATAAAAGACAGAACAACACCAACACCAATGTTCTTTATAATGAGCCAAATCTGCTTCCCTCTATGTTTTCTCCTTTAGTTCTAGGGGAATCACACGGAGTCTCCCAGAATGTCTAGTTTCTTTCCTACCTGTCCAAAGGTTTTCAGTGCTGTTAGCTTGTTCTTTCTATAACGAATGGCCAAATGGTCCTGGTTCCTTGACCCTCGTGCTGTGATCTGGTGCTGTATCTTCCTGGAAACTGCCCCTCCTTACCCACCTGGCGATGCTGTTCAGCTTGACCATATTCAGTGAAAATTCTGTTCCGTGCTCTGTACTGAGAGCAATATTCCAGGTGTGCTGTGACCAGAAAAGAAGGGGTAGGACGGTCATCTCCATCTTCCTAGGTTCTGTCTTTCCATTAATGCTGCTTAAGCCTTTTTGGCAGCCACGTCACACTGATGACTCCGATTGAGCAGAGAGTCGACTAAATCTTTGTCACCCTGGCTGCTGCCAAGGCTTGTCCCCACCACCCTGTACTTCTTTCAGCTGGCTTTCTGGACCCAAGTGGAGAACCTTAAACTAATTCCAATCAAACTCCATTTTGATAGATTTGGCTCATTGATCCAGGAGACTGAAGCCCCTTTTCTTTTTAGATCTTGATTTTGTCCTCAGCAGAAACCTCTTCCTGCAAAGTCTGATTTTATTAGAAACTACAGAGGGGAAAAATTCCCCACAAAACCCTCTTTGCTTGAACAGGAGACTCTCCTCAAAAATCAGCCCAAGCTTGGCATTTTCTAATACCCTGAACAAATGCAGAACTTGCTGTCAGCTTGATTGGACAAGGCTCCACTTGAGGGTCTGCTACCTGCAGCCTCTGAAGACTGGTCCCATGACATATGCCACTGGGCTTGAAGCGAGTTCTGCAGACAGCAGGCCCCTTCCCAGACAGATGGGTGTCCCGTCTCTTCTGAAAGATCCCCTGGGAAGGCTCGACTGGGAGCATCTTCCCGAAATGGGACAACTGTGTATTGTGAATGGCTTTATTGCTCAGAGCATCTGGATGTGTTGTGATAAACAGCATGATAGATGGTTTTAATGCCTCTAGAGTGGGTTGCCCAGACAGAAGGAATGGAACAGGGAATGTTTACTTCCCTATTGCTTGGAACAGAGCAGGGTTACTCACAAAGACTCCCCATGGTGGTCCTCCCTGCTCATCCTTGTGGCAATTTCAGCACCATGGACCTGACAGGGACTTAGAGAAGGGAGGTTTGCTTGAGGTAGTGAGCTGGATGGACAGAGTGTTCATTTATATGTGCAGCAGGTATTTGAGGATGGATGAGGATCCTTGTGCTGGGTCTTGGGAATAAATGGCAAGAAAACCAGGCATGAGACCTGCACTCACAAAGCTTTCAGTTTACTCAAAGAGGCATATATTAATAAAGTGATCACTCGAATACAAGTACAATCAAAAGAGTGGTAAATGCAACAAAGAGAACTTGCTGTTATGATGGGGGTGTGTGTGTGTCTAACTCTAGTCTGGAAGGTCAGACTAGAAGTGTCACCTCTGAAGAGGTGACACTTCTGCTGAAACCTGCAAGTTGAGTGGGAGGTAACTTGGCAATGAGGTGGAAGATGTGACAGGCATATGTTAAGTCATGTACTAAGGTCCTGTGGCAGGTGGAGGTATAGCACGGTCAAGGATAGGAAAGAAGGCCAGAGTGTCCGGGTGAGAAGAGCAAGGACAGAATATATTGCAGTGGAGGGCTCGATATATTGATAAGGATTGTGTAATAATATTGATGCTAATATTAATTGATGTTTTAACTTAAGGTTTACTATACATTCCAGGCACCATATAAGTACCACATGTATTAATTCATTTACTGATAAACTTAAAAGCTATGTGCTCTCCTTACTTCCATTTTAAAGAAGAGAAAACTGAGACATGGAGCAGTTAGGTAACTTCTCCAAATTGGTAAGGGGCAGTGCTGTTTAGGGTCCTAGGTTTCTTTTTAAGGATTTTGTTTGTTGTCTTAAGAACTAGGGGATAGTATTGAAGATTTTCAGCAGGACAGAGATTTGATGAGATTTGAGATGGCTCTGGCTGCTGGATGGAGAATGGCTGGAGGAGAGCAAAAGGGACAGAAGAGAGCAAAGGACACGGCTGCATCGGTGGTCCAGGTGAGAGATGCCAAGAGCTCAGACTAGCACGTGGCTGTGGTGATGAAAGAAATGGATCGATGGCAAAGATAAAATGTTTTAAAAGTAAATCCAGACCCGGTAAGAGATCAGACAGAGGGTGAGGGAGAAGAAGATGCCAAGGATGACAGCTCGGTTTCTGTCAAACCCAACTGGGTGGATGGGGAAGATTGTTTCACTTTTGGCACACCGAGTTTGATGAGCTTTTGAGAGAATCAAATAGACAATTGGACATGAACTCACTGTGCTCCAGGAGAGGGCTGACTCTGATTCTCAGACTTATTGGAGAATAGGTGGTGAATGAAATGGTTGTCTCGACGACAGTAGGGTAAGAAAGCAAGATGACCTGGGACCAGGCCGGCTCTCATGAACTCCCACTCCAGATGGAGCAAGGAAGCCTACAAAGGCGACTGAGAAGGAAGCGGCCAGAGGATGGGAACCAGGGCAGTGTGAGGGCGCAGTGTCCGGGAGAGAACCCATTTGTGGGAGGGGCAGGGTTACGTGCTGTGTGCTGCTGAGACGTCAAGCAATACGAAGAATGGAAACTGCCCGTGGGATTCAGCAACACGGAGATTGTATTCACTTAGGGCTGCCGTAACGGATGACCACAAACTGGATGGCTTAAAACAACAGAAATTTACTGCTTCACGGTTCTGGAGGCCTAGAAGTCTGAAATCAAGGTGTCAGCCAGGCCATGCTCTCCCTGAAGACTGAAGGGGAGGATCCTTCCTATCTCTTCCCGGTTTCTGTTTGTGGTTGGCAATCCTTGGTGGTCCTTGGCTTGTAGATGTATTGCTCCAATCTCTGCCTCCACCTTCACATGGGGTCTTCTCTCCGGTGGGCCTGTATGTCTGTGTTCAAATTTCCTTCTTCTTGTAAGGACACTAGTCATATTAGATACGGCCCACCCTAATCCAGTATGGCCTCATCTTAGCTTGATGACATCTACCCTGAACCTATTTCCAAATAACGTCACATTCTCAGGGACTGGGGGTTAGGACTTGAACACATCTTTTGGGGGGACAAAATTCAACCCACAAGAGAGGTCATAGGTAACCTTGAGAACTGTTTTGGGGGCAAGAGAAGGGAAGATGTGTGGAGTGTGCTGAGTGCTGAGAGGGATTGAGAGGCAGGCAATGAGAGCCAGCACAAGAAAAGACAACTCTCAAGAGACGTGGCTGACTGGGGCACTCGAATACTCGACCAGGGTCAGAAACCTTTCATCTGAGCCCAGTTCCACTGAGGCTGGTGTGACCTTGGGTAAACCATTTACGTCTCTGAGCCCTGGTTTCTCATTCAGGGAATGATCGTTCCCACACATCCCACCTCTAGAGGCACTCAGAGCCCTTTGCCTGGAGGAGCTGCATGGCATGGCTTGGTGGCATGGTGTGCCTCTGTCCTTGCCCAGAGGAGGGTCCATGTCAGCCCAGGACCTTACAGCTCAATCTGGGAACTGATGCTGGCAGAGAAGTTGGAGCCTAGAATTCTTGGTTCTTGGGTACCAGTCAGGGGTCGGAGGACTGTCCGTGCCGAGGTCTCTGGTCCTGCGTCTGTCAGCGGGGCAAGCCTCCAGCAGTCAAGCCCCAAGACCTTCTGTGGGTTGACAAGGAGGGGTTCCCTTTGCCACGGGGGCTGGGGACACTGCTCAGAGGACAAGAGTAGGTTGTAGAGGTGGCAGCTGAGCAAGCCAAGGGCAGGCGGATCCACTGCCCATGTTGTAAGTGGAGACTCCCCTGGAGCATGGGGTTTGGTGATGGGGCCGTAGGACCCAGGCAGCAGCAGGGAGACAGGTAAGCAGGCAGCTGGGCAGACTCCATAAGGAAGGGCCCACTGTCCTCCCAAGGGGAGGAGCTGGTTGGCTGCAGGGGCTCAGTTGCTAGCAATGATTAATTTACTCCTTGCTGGATTTGCCAGGCGTCAGGGCCCAGGTGTGGGGCTGGGTGGTGGGAGCTCAGGGTGGAGACCCTGGCCTGGTTGGGATGGGGCAGGGGGTATCAAGCAGGGTATCTTAACAGGAAGAAAACCTCCCGTGACAGCAGCCCTTATGAGCACGTGAATCACCAGAAATCTCTTTAAAATGCAGATTCAGATACAGTAGATCTGAGGCAGGGCAAGCGAGTCTGCATTTCTAAAAAGTTCCCAGGTGACACCGATGCTACTCTTCCGTAGGCCACACTTTGGGCAGCAAGATGAGGGAGCGGGGGAGTCACTGTCAGCATTCAGGGGAGTCTCATGGCATTTAACGGCAGGAGCTGCAGGCGCGGGTCTGGAGCTGGGAGCCTGCGAGCAGTCAGTGGTGACAGCTTCTCCCTCTGGAGCCACAGCATCTCTGGTCGCCACGTCTGCTCTCTTCCCCTCTCTAGCCCGGCTTCCTCTGTGAGCCTTTGTTACTTGGCTTGCCCTTGGCTGTCATTACTGGTCGCAAGGACTCTGACCCCAACCGCATGGCTTCTGCTCCTCATGCCGTCGGGCTATAGGTTTTCGGTCTCTTATGGCAGATCTTTTCTCTCTCAGGGTTCTGATTGGCTGGGCTGGTCAGGTGTCCACACTTGGTCCAAGTAGCTGTGCTGAGGGGGCCAAGGAGCCGGGCTGATCACGTTCGCTTTCAGATGAGGTTATGGGACACCCCCTGAAGGGCAGCCTTGGTGAGATGATCTCGAGAAATTCAGCCCCGATGAACTGTTTTAAACACGTGTGATCAGAAACGCCTGGGAACAAAAAAAAACAATGAGAATTTCAGCATATATTTTGGCTACTTTCCATAATGCAAATTTATTTGGAATTATTTCTAGAACCAGAGGGGTGGGCACCCAAATCTTAAAACTCTGCAGAGAACAAGGGCTTGGCATGAGCCCCAAACATACTTCAAAGTGAAGTGAACTGGTGGAGTGTCCATAAGGCACTGTGGCTTGAGACAAATTAGGGGCAGAGGGAGGAGAGAGCGGAGATGGGGCTGTTTGTTCTTTGGCTGTCGGTCCCTAGGTCAGCCTGACCTTGGAGGAGCTGCTGTAGCCCTCTGGGAGCCCAGGAACAGTGCCCGGCCACCGGATCAAGTGCAGAAGGAGGGCAGACATTTCAGTGACAGGAGTAGCGTCTGGACAGGCGGAAGGGTCACGGCTCATAACAGCTTGGACTTTTGGACCTAAAAAGTTGCAGGTGAGGAAACAAGATTCAGAGAGGCTCTGACCCGCTCAAGGTTAAACTCCCAGTTGGTGGCTGAGCCAGCCAAGGATGTCCTTGTCCTGACTCCCAGCCCTGAGTTTTTCTGAAAATGAGAAGACTCTTAAGGATACCCAAGATTTCCAAGCTTTTTGTTCCCGCAGAAGCAAGGTTTCAGAGCAGCTGTGGAGGACTCTCTGAAGAAGAACAAATGGGCCCCGAGGGGCCGGAGCCCGGTGTTCCAGAAGCTGGGTTGCCAGCTATTATTAATTCATTCCTGCTGGCGCTGTCTTGGGGGCCCCCTGTGCACTATAACATTGGGAGTGTTTGCAGCTGCAGAGGGAGAAGCCCTGCTCCTTCCGCAGAGGGAGGAAGGTGTGACTCCGCCTTGCAGGGTTGCAGCCCTCCTGGCTCCCACCCTCGGAGAACATGCTCAGTGCTTATGGGCCCGGGTGCAGGCTGCTGAGGACTCTGTGTCCCCGGGGATGGTGGCAGATCTTGGAGAAGGAACAGAAGCTGGGCCAGGAGTCCGGAACTTAATGCAAATCAGGCCTGAGGAGGGTTCAAGGAGGGGCAGTATCCCCGGGGGCCAGATATCTCAGGACGAGGGAAAGAGAAATCCTTGGGAGGAACATGGTAATCTTTCATCCTCGATGCTAAGCTTGTTCTGGAGGCTGTGTGTGCGTGTGCAGTGAGCCTTCCTTTCCTCTTGAACCTCTTCTTGCTAAAATAGCCCACATGTCAAAATGCCTGTGAGGCAGAGGGGTTTAGCAGAAAGAAAACTTGGTGGTTCAGGAAGCAGGAAAACTGGGTTAATGGTTGCCTTAGGCCTGCGAGCAGCTGAGCATTTCTTCTGGGCTCTGGAGGTCTCCAGAACTTTACTTTTAAAGGCCGGGCCACTTGGGGCTGCTCTGTACTGTTGGGCAGGCTGTGCACTGCACAGTTCCAGGGTCTGCCCTTCTCGTTGTGAGTGTGGAGTTCCCTGTGGTGGACTTATTTTGTACAGGTTGTTCCATTAGAGATGGCCTAGGGCAAAACTGTGAAATTTAGAGAGTACGCCCTGTCTCTTGTTTGGCAACTCATGTTCCTGGAGCTGCCCAGTCAAGATGGTATCCTCCAATTTAAAAGTTTCCCTGTTTCTCCCTTGGCAAATCACCCCACTCCTTTGGTTCCCTGAGCATGACTGACTCTCCCAGAGGAAATCAATCTGATAAACAATGTACTGAGGAAAACAGAACAATAGAATCAGATTCTCCCAGGTCTGGGAGGGACTGGGGTCACCTAGGTCAGAGATTACAAACCCTGTGCCTAAGGATTTTGGTTTGTATCTTAAATTCAAATGTGAAGGCCTTTAATTTTCCATTTCTCCCCAGTCCCACCACTCTCTATTATTTCACAGCTGCCTGCTTGAATCAGTTATGTTACCTGTCTGCCTTGAGCAGGTGCATCTGGGTTTAGGAGCCCCCTGTCGGTCCCCTCGCTTGAAAGATTAAGAAACAGACACTCAAAGAAATGCTCTGTTGTGATGTACCTCCTTACTGTGAGCAGCCTCTGAGGAATATTGGGTTTTTCATAGATGGTTGCTAGAGAGGAAACTCCTAGGAAAAAATCCCACATGGAGAGTAATGGCCCAGTGTCACAGCAATTTTTTTTTTTTTTTTTTTGCAGTACGCGGGCCTCCCTCCCGTTGCGGAGCACAGGATCCGGACGCGCAGGCCCAGCGGCCACGGCTCACGGGCGCAGCCACTCCACGGCATGTGGGATCTTCCCAGACCAGGGCACGAACCCGTGTCCTCTGCATCGGCAGGCAGACTCTCAACCACTGCGCCACCAGAGAAGCCCATGTCACAGCATTTTTTTGCTGGCTGGATTCCCTAAGCCATTTGTCCTCATTTTTCCCAACTGTAGAATGATGGTATTGGACCTCACATACTCCTCCCAGCTCCTTTGTCCTCCAATTTCCTCCCCAAAGAAGTTGGGAAGATTCCACTGGCAAAGATTAATGGTTAGAATCTCCCAGGGTCTCTCAGGGCTTCACAGCCCAGCAAAGTATATCTGCCATAAAAAAAACTTGATCAAATCTCCTTAGAATCAGTTGTCTGATACTGAATATCTGAGAAACCAATGGGATTGCTGTATGATCCCTCTCATTTGGTTAAGATGGCCTGAAAATTTGCATTGACCCTTCAGTAGTCCTTAAATTGAATCAATGCTGGTTTCTCATTTTGGCTCTGTTATCCGCATGTGAGCACATTATTTGTAGAGAGGAGTCTGTTGCCCTAAAGTCTGCCTTATAGGTGGGTAACGAAGAGTTTGGTTGGCCTCTCTGACTGATTTCTGGATGTCATCTCTAAACTGTTGGAGTTTCCCAAGTGGTAGGATGGTCTTTGCTCCTCATGGGGGGCCCCTTGGACCACAACTGATAGATTTTGGTAATTAGGTGACTCAGGATGTGGGCTGACCATAGCAGGAAGACCCAACCACTTGATTAGAAGGTTGGAGCTTAGAGCCAGGGATATCAGCCCAACCTCTGGGAAGAGGAAGGGCTGGAGATGGAGTTCAGTTACATGGGCAGTGATTCAGTTAGTCAGTGTCTACATAATGAAACCCCATTGAAAACTCCAGATACCAAAGCTTGGGTCAACTCTTCTGGTTGGTGATACTCCTGCGTATTACCCTACATCGATGTGATGGGAGGGTGATGGTCCCTGAGGATGATGGAAGTTCCATGTGTGGGATTCTCCCAGACCTCACACTATGGGTCTCTCCCTTTGATTGATTCTGATTTGTATCTTTTTGCTATAATAAAGCTGTAATCATAGGTGTGGCACCTTCCTGAGTTCTGTGAGTCATTCTAACAAATTATCAAACCTGAGAGATTAATGGGAATTCCAGAATTTGTAGCCAGCTGGTCAGAAGTGAGGGCAGCCTGGGGACTCCTGAGCCTGTGGCTGGTGTCTAATGTAATGACAGAGGACTGTGGCTTTACCTTGTGAAGTGTGGCCCAACTCTGGGTAATAGGAAAAAGAAAAGGTAAGAAGCAAGAGATTATGTGGAGAAGGGCTGGTAGATGGAGAGAAGAAATTCCAAGAAGGTTCCAAGACTATTCCTTTTACATACCCAGGATATGCTTCCCCAGAAATCTGTGGGAACCTCTTTCTGCTTTCTCTAGCCCCCTCCTGGGTTGCAATTCTCAATTCTGGAAGCAGCCCCTGGTTCTTCAGGGAAGCCCACTCATGGTCTACTTAGTAGCCTTCGGGGTGAGCAAAATATTGATCCAGACTGTGGGCTTTGGAGCAGACTGTATGGGTTCAAATCCTGGCATTACCATTAACCAGCTGTGTCACTGGTTAATGTGTCAGCTGTGTCACTCTGGGCCAGGAAAATTACATAAACTCTGTGCCTTTTCTTCTCATCTGTAACATGGGGATAACAGCAGCCTTATCTCATTAACGAGATGAGTAATTACATAAAACACATAAAAGTTGCACAGAACATGGGAAGGCCTCCATTAATTATTATTATGATTCTCCATTGAGCTCTACTGATAGGGAGAGCATTTTGTCCTGTCAAGTGCATGGGCTTTGGGGATAGACAGACCTGGGTTCCAAGTCCTGCCTCTGCCACCACCCTGCTGAACGACTTTAGGTGAGAGGCTTAACTTCTCAATGTTCAATTTTCTCATCAATAAAATGGAGACACTGATATTTATAGCATTATCCCAAGGCATAGAAATGATGTATCCTAAGTCCTTGACCCATGCTGAGTGCTCAGTGAATGGTAGCTGTGATCACCAGCTCTGCAGGTGGGTGTTTGTAATTGATAAGCTGCCTGCCAATGGTGCGTGGAGTCAGAGAATGAGGAAGTCTTGTAAAGGGGGTGACTTAAGTTCAGTAGTGCTGTTGATGAGTTTATTCTTGGGGCCCCTTGACCTGAAAGAAGTCAGGCTCTAGGGACGCACAAAGTCAGGTAAAAGTGAAGACTGTGGCCTAAAGTTTAGGTTAGGCTGCTAAGTGATTGGAGGAGGGAAGGGAGAAGCCTGGTGTCTGTCTAGGAGATGCTCCTACAAAGAGCTTTGGGAGCAAGCACCGGCAGATCAGGGTTTGTCATGAGGATGGTGAAATCCATTACTATTCTCTACAATGGTTTTTTTTTTTTTTTTTTTTTTGCGGTACACGGGCCTTTCACTGTTGTGGCCTCTCCCGTTGTGGAGCACAGGCTCCGGACGCGCAGGTTCAGCGGCCATGGCTCACAGACCCAGCCGCTCCGCGTCATGTGGGATCTTCCCGGACCAGGGCACGAACCCGTGTCCCCTGCCTCGGCAGGTGGACTCTCAACTACTGAGCCACCAGGGAAGCCCCACAATGGGTTTTGTTATTTATATGTCATGTTGTTTGTTTATCGAGTAGGTATTTGACAGACATACGCTTAGCAGAGCACATCAGTGGGGATGGTGTTTTACCAGCAAATAAATTAGAATCATAGAGTTAGCTAAGGCGTAACTAAGTACACGGCATAAATATGTCCTTTGGCTATGATGAATTCATTCATGTAAAGGGATCCTTAAAAAGCATCTCTATCAAACCTTTAAATGAAAAGTTCTTTTTATATCAGGCCTGTATTTGAATTACAGGCAGCAATAATATTCGTGCCTCCTCCAGGAGCGGTGGCAGTCCAGCCCCGCGGACTGTTCTTGGCTCTCTGTGGAAGCCCTGAGGGACCCTAGAGCACGCCCAGCCCTGCCTGGCCGAAGGTGCCATGTCTGACTTCTCCTGTCCCTTCCTCCCTAAGCCTGCTTCTCTCTTCTCCTGCTGAGGGGAGGTTTGAAAGGGATCAGACAGGCGAGGGAGGCAGCAGAGGAGAGCTCGACAAGGCCTTGAAGCTCTGCCAAGGCACGTGAGGGGAATGAGGTGCTGGAACCCTCCCTTCACTCCGCAGAGGCCAAGGCTAAGTCTTCTAAGTCTTCCTGACTGACACTTCAATCCCCCACTCCCTGCTGGGAAAGCTTTCTTTCTGAGGTTTGTTGTTGAAAGGACGGTCGCCCCCTCCCACTGCCCTTTGCCTAATTTTTCCTCCTTTTGGGAAGAAAGGAGGAAAAAAAGCCTAAGAAAGCAAAGAAAGAGACTGTCGCAGTGCTCATTCCTCGGCTGTCAATCATTTGTGAGGGGTGAGAGGAGAGAGGTGAGGAGGGGACCAGGAGGAGTGGAGGGAGGTCCCAAGCTGCTTGTTGAAGAGCTGAAAAATTTCCACTTCTATTCAAATATTATTAATGCGATGGAAGAGAGCCATTTCACAAGCTTTCTTATAAGTAATTTACACCCTGAATGTGGCTTTATGTGCCGTGCTCCTCTTCCCTTTCTCTCTAACTCCACTTGTACCACATACGTCTCTAATTGTGCATTTCGTCACTGGCAACCACAGGAGCCTAGGATTATTATTTCTTTCTTGGCCAATTTGAAATGATTGTGTGGGAGGTTCACAAGATAGGCTGGGAACTTCTGAAATCCCTACTGTCAATGCTGATCTCTGATGTAGGTCTTCAAAGAACTCGTTTTAAAGTTCCAGGGTAGGAGATTCAACTTTGCTATTTTGATTGGATGTTCATAGGATTCATCCCTTCCCCCCCTTTTTTTTCACTTCCAGATAATATAAGAGAATTTGAAGGCTCCCAGGAAAAGAAACCAACTACGATCAATTTCTATTACCCGACTCCTTTCTTTCGCATGTAAGAAACAGAAAAAAAGCAAAATGTCTTTCAGTAACTACCAGCGTTTGCCTGGAAACCAGGGCTTGCTGAGTGAAGGAGGGGCAGAGGACTGGGACAAAGGGAACTTGATCTTGATGTCATCAACCCTATTTATTAGCACATTATTCCCCATCAGAGTGTGAGTTCTTTTCTCAGTGGAATGATTGTACCCATTTTACTTTTGACACTGGGTGTGTCCAATACATTCTTTTTCATCTCCTGTATTTACAGGAACATGTGCTATTTACATGATCTCTAAGAGACCTTTTGGATCATTGAGTGGGGGAAAGTTTAGAAGGAAATTTGGCCTTAGAAACCATCTTCTTCACCCCTTCAATTTTTGGAAGAGGAAACTGAATCTGGAGAGAAATGTCTTACCTGAGAACAAATACTGAATTAGTTGCAGAAAGGGATTAAGCTCAAAAAAGAACAGAAAAATGCCCAGTAGAACACTGTAAACACTGAGCAAGTGGGAAATACCAATGATCTCACCATTCTCTATTATTTTAATTCATCAGTAAATGCACTGTTATGCAGCAGACCTGGGGATATAAAGAATTGTCACCAGTGGGTGTCAGGATGTATGTGCTCAGAGGAAAAAAAGACAGATGTAGACGTGTCATTTCCAGAAGAGAAAAAGAAAAATGAAGAAGATGGTGATTTTTATCGTTCTTATTTTTGGATGGAAAAACCAAGGGTTGAATTCCCTTTTTCAGAAGTTTTATAGAATGCGATACAGATCGGTTTTGGGCTTCCTATCAGGACTCAGTGACTCCAGGTTAGCGTGATGGGCCAATGAAGAGAAAAGTATGGAGTGCACACCAATGTACTGTGGTATCCATTTAAACCTCATAAAACCAAGAGCAGGTAGAATCCAGGGCTCCTCTGGGTGGCATAGTCGGATGGGGGTGGGAAACAGGCAATCAGGCATGAGGCAGAATTGAAAAGAGAAGAAAGTGTCTCAAGTGCTCATGGAACATTCTCCAGGATAGATCATATCTTGGGTCACAAATCAAGTCTTGGTAAATTTAAGAAAATTGAAATCATAGTAAGTATCTTTTCTGACCACAATGCTATGAGGCTAGATATCAATTACAGGAAAAAATTTGTGGGAAATACAAACACATGGAGGCTAATCAATACACTACAAAATAACCAAAAGATCACTGAAGAAATCAAAGAGGAAATCAAAAAATACCTAGAAACAAATGACACTGAAAACACGACGACCCAAAACCTACGGGATGCAGCAAAAGCAGTTCTAAGAGGGAAGTTTATAGCAACACAATCCAAACTTAAGAAACAAGAAACATCTCAAATAAACAACCTAACATTACACCTAAATCAATTAGAGAAAGAAGAACAAAAAAAAACCCAAAGTTAGCAGATGGAAAGAAATCATAAAGATCAGATCAGAAATAAATGAAAAAGAAATTAAGGAAATGATAGCAAAGATCAATAAAACTAAAAACTGGTTCTTTGAGAAGATAAAAAAAATTGATAAACCACTAGCCAGACTCATCAAGAAAAAAAGGGAGAAGACTCAAATCAACAAAATTAGAAATGAAAAAGGAGAAGTATCAACTGACACTGCAGAAGTACAAAGGATCATGAGAGATTACTACAAGCAACTCTATGCCAATAAAATGGACAACCTGGAAGAAATGGACAAATTCTTAGAAATGCACACCTTCTGAGACTGAACCAGGAAGAAATAGAAAATATGAACAGACCAATCACAAGCACTGAAATTGAAACTGCAAATAAAACTCTTCCAACCAACAAAAGACCAGGACCAGATGGCTTCACAGGTGTATTCTATCAAACATTTAGAAGAGAGTTAACACCTATCCTTCTCAAACTCTTCCAAAATATAGCAGAGGGAGGAACACTCCCAAACTCATTCTAGGAGGCCACCATCATCCTGATACCAAAACAAGACAGAGATATCACAAAGAAAGAAAATTACAGGCCAATATCACTGATGAACATAGATGCAACAATCCACAACAAAATACTAGCAAACAGAATCCAACAGCACATTAAAAGGATCATACACCATGATCAAGTGGGGTTTATCCAAGGAAGGCAAGGATTCTTCAATATACGCAAATCAATCAACATGATACACCATATTAACAAATTGAAGGAGAAAAACCCATATGATCATCTCAATAGATGCAGAGAAATCTTCTGACAAAATCCAACACCGATTTATGATAAAAACCCTCCAGAAAGTAGGCATAGAGGGAACTATCCTCAACATAATAAAGGCCGTGTATGACAAATCCACAGCCAACATCGTCCTCAATGGTGAAAAACTGAAACTATTTCCACTAAGATGAGGAACAAGACAAGGTTGCCCACTCTCACCACTATCATTCAACATAGTTTTGGAAGTTTTAGCCACAGCAATCAGAGAAGAAAAAGAAATAAAAGGAATCCAAATCTGTCCAATCGGAAAAGAGGTAAAGCTGTCACTGTTTGCAGATGACATGATACTATACAGAGAATCCTAAAGATGCTACCAGAAAACTACTAGATCTAATCAATGAATTTGGTAAAGTAGCAGGATATAAAATTAATGCACAGAAATCTCTTGCATTCCTGTACACTAATGATGAAAAATCTGAAAGTGAAATTAAGAAAACACTCCATTTACCATTGCAACAAAAAGAATAAAATATCTAGGAATAAACCTACCTAAGGAGACAAAAGAGTTGTATGCAGAAAATTATAACACACTGATGAAAGAAATTAAAGATGATACAAATAGATGGAGAGACATACCATGTTCTTGGACTGGAAGAATCAACATTGTGAAAATGACTCTACTACCCAAAGCAATCTACAGATTCAATGCAATCCCTATCAAACTATCACTGGCATTTTTCACAGAACTAGAGCAAAAGATTTCACAATTTGTATGTAAACACAAAAGACCCCGAATAGCCAAAGCAATCTTGAGAAAGAGAAACGGAGCTGCAGGAATCAGGCTCCCTGACTTCAGACTATACTAAAACGCTACAGTAATCAAGACAGTATGGTACTGGCACAAAAACAGAAATATACATCAATGGGACAGAATAGAAAGCCCAGAGATAAACTCACGCACCTATGGTCACCTTTTCTTTGATTAAGGAGGCAAGAATATACAGTGGAGAAAAGACAGCCTCTTAAATAAATGGTGCTGGGAAAACTGGACAGCTACATGTAAAAGAATGAATTTAGAATACTCCCTAACACCATACACAAAAGTAAACTCAAAATGAATTAAAGACCTAAATGTAAGGCCAGACGCTATCAAACTCTTAGAAGAAAACATAGGCTGAACACTCTATGACATAAATCACAGCAAGTTCCTTTTTGACCCACCTCCTAGAGGAATGGAAATAAAAACATAAAGAAACAAATGAGACCTAATGAAACTTAAAAGCTTTTGCACAGCAAAGGAAACCATAAACAAGGTGAAAAGACAACCCTCAGAATGGGAGAAAATATTTGCAAATGAAGCAACTGACAAAGGATTAATCTCTAAAACTTACAAGCAACTCATGTAGCTCAATATTAGAAAAACAAACAACCCAATCCCAAAATGGGCAGAAGACCTAAACAGATATTTCTCCAAATAGGATATACAGATTGCCAACAAACACATGAAAGAATGCTCAACATTATTAATCATTAGAGAAATGCAAATCAAAACTACATTGAGATATCATCTCACACAAATCAGAATGGCTATCATCAAAAATCTACAAACAATCAATGCTGGAGAGGGTGTGGAGAAAAAAGAACCCTCTTGCACTGTTAGTGCGAATGTAAATTGAAACAGCCACTAGGGAGAACAGTATGGAGGTTCCTTAAAAAACTAAGAATAGAACTACCATATGACCCAGCAATCCCACTACTGGGCATATGCCCTGAGAAAACCATAATTCAAAGAGGAGTCACGTACCAAAATGTTCATTGCAGCTCTATTTACAATAGCCAGGACATGGAAGCAACCTAAGTGCCCATCGACAGATGAATGGATAAAGAAGATGTGGCACATATATACAATGGAATATTACTCAGCCATAAAAAGAAACGAAATTGAATTATTTGTAGTGAGGTGGATGGACCTTGAGCCTGTCATACAGAGTGAAGTAAGTCAGAAAGAGAAAAACAAATACCATATGGTAACACATATATGGAATCTGAAAAAAAAAAAAGTCATGAAGAACCTAGGGGCAAGACAGGAATAAAGAAACGGACCTACTAGAGAATGGCCTTGAGGATATGGGGAGGGGGCAGGGTAAGCTGTGACAAAGTGAGAGAGTGGCATGGACATATATACACTACCAAATGTAAAATCCATAGCTAGTTGTAAGCAGCCACATAGCACAGGCAGATCAGCTCGGTGCTTTGTGACCACCTAGAGGGGTGGCATAGGGAGGGTGGGAGGGAGACACAAGAGAGAGGAATATGGGGATATATATTTATGTATAGCTGACTCACTTTGTTATACAGCAGAAACTAACACACAATTTTATAGCAATTATACTCCAATAAAGATGTTAAAAAAAGAAAAAAAAAAGAAAAGAGAAGAAAGGGACTGAGAAGGGAGGAGTGTCTGTGTGGTCACGGAGTCCTGTGGTGGGTGCAGGCTTGGGGGGCGCATGGGGATGCAGTGTAATTTGTGCTGTTTGCCAAGCCGTGCACCCCAGTATGGCGTGAAATTGCCCAGGCGGGGCTTGGGCAGTTGTGCGCTCTCTAATTTATAGGAGTCTCTTATAGGCTACAGGTGACCCTGCTGCTGCACCATCCTGGCCCAGTGGTGACGGATGGGGGATCGAGCGAGGGTGGTGGTGGTATCTGCTCCAGGAAGACATTGATCTTGAAGTCATCAAGCCCATTTATTAGCACACTCTTCCCCATCAGAGTGTGAGTTCTTTTCTCAGTGCAATAATTGCACGCATGTGCTCCCAGCACATCAGCCTTGGGCTTGGCTGCCCGAGCCCTCATCTCCCCTAGGACCCTCTCAGACTTCTAAGGTTTCCCACTCTGGGCCTCAAAGGAGAGGGCAATTCAGCAGGGTCAACTGCATTGTGTGTGTGTGTGTGTGTGTGTGTGTGTGTGTGTGTGGTTGTGCTTTGAGTGACAGCTGCTGGCTTGAGAGAGAAAGTTGGTTTTCAATTCAAATCCTTGCCTGGGGTTATGGGCAGGTTCAGTTTTAGTGGTGGGGTTGGCCTCACCCAAAGATGTTTACAAATTGCCACGGATCCAATTCTAGCGTAAACCATTGCACTCTGGAGGGGTTTCTCTTGCTGCTGGATTGATCCAGTGACCTCAGAGAGCACTGTGACGTGGAGAGTGAGCCATGAAGCGAGACTCAGACAACAGTCGCTGATGTTGGTCCTGCCGATGGGGGCTTGCATGTGTGCATAGCTCGGTGGAGGGATGCGAAGAGAGAAAAAGAGTGGAGCTGAGCTGCACTCCGACTTGCAGGCTGGACCCTCTTAAATCATCATTGAAAAGTCATTAGAAATCTGGCAGAAGAGCAGGGTGCAGATTGCCAGGAGAGGACACAAAACCCCATTTTCTCCCCACAATAGCTGTAATGAAGTGGAAGGGCTGGGGTGGAGCCGCGAAACAGATTTCCTGCCATAACTTAAGTCTCTTTTCAGCCTGGTTTGCCACAGTTTTACAATGTGTTAGAATTTACATTCACGTGTTTGTTAACCATTCTTCAGCATAATGAAACGTTTTTATCCGTCTGACCTCAACCTTTGCCATATGGTACTGCTAGCTGTTGAGCCCAAGTCAGCCAGTGGGAGGGGGGCAGGGGGTGGGCGGCACATTCAGATCCATCCCTCCGTGGGACACAGTGAAGGTAGTCTTGTCCTGACTCTAGGGAGGCTGTTCCCACAAAAGCCTTTCAAAGGGAAAAATGCCCTTGTGTGAACCTGCGTCCTTTGCAATTGCTAAGTCCCGCCTCACGATTGGTGCTAATTTTCAAAGTTTCATTGGAAAAGTTAAAGGAATCTATGGGTCCCTGGCAGCAGATGGTAGGCCTGTAACTTGACCGTTTTACAGACCAGAGGTCTTGGTGTGTGAGTTCCCTGAGGATGGGGACCACTGCTAATTCCGGTTCAGGACAGTGCCTTCCACTCTCTGGGGCTTAGTACATATTAACTTTCCAGGACAAAAAGAACAAGCATTCCAAGGCAGGAGCCAGCTCTGCCCATTGTGAGGAGTGGGGAGAGGACACAGGGTGTGAGGATCTCAAAAGTTAACCCAGGCTTATCATCCTGATACGGGACAAATTCAGATATGGAAAGTCGATGTTTCCCTGAGTGTGAACCACCAATGAAGAAAGAGAGATAATAATTAACTGACAATTTGAGGCCAGGGATGGAATGGTTTTAGATGATCTCTTAGTCTTATTGATTTATTATTACAAGGCTACTGGGAGAATTGGGAGAGAAACTTAGACTAATGCCAGCGAGTGATGTCCTGTGAAAGGCACCCCCAGCAGAGTCTTAAAGTCACAGGTCACAGGTTGTTACATGCTTTGCTCCCCGCTCTTCCCTACCTAGGCAGGAGTACACTCAAACTGACACAGACAGACTTTATCTTATTCCCAGTGATTTCCCATGAGACAGACCTATAGATCCCTCACCAGTCTATGCATCTCAACCATCTTTCTCTCCTAGGATTTATTACCCTGACTGCTTATCTGCAGGTCAATGCCATTACCTAGTTTGTTTGTGGATGAGGGTTTAGGGTAACTGACCTTCAGACATGGCTCCCAGTCTTACGATTGTAGGTCTCTGTGGCCATTCATTCTTGAAAAAGCTCAGATTGGGTGCTAGCTGTGCAATAGGTGCTGATGTACTGCAATGATGAAAATAAAGAAGCCTTGAAGCATTCAGGTGATACGCCCTGGCTGTCTATAGTTTGATCAAAGAATCACCCTTTTTTCTATAGCACAGAATGTCTTGTGGTCCACTGTGACCACATGTGCATCTTTCCCTATGTGCCCAAGGAAGTGTTCATTAGTTGTCCAACCAGCACGTGTATACTGAATACCTGCTGGATCCTAGTGATTTCTGAAGCATCTAGCTCTGCGTTGTACTATGCTATGCCCATAACGGTCAGATGAAACACCTACTATCTCTTGCCCTCTGAGGACTGATAGTTTTGGGAAGAAACTCCCTATATGGACAGCAGAGCTCAGCTTCCGCCCCCCCACCCCCCCACCCCGCCCCATCCCAGGAGCTCATTCATCAGTTCCATAAACTCCTGAAAAATTGTTCTTGTTCCTTCTTTCCCCAAAGTGTTCCCTTGCTCTGCCTAGACTGAAGTGAACACAGCCCTCATGGCTTCCAGTTTGGAATCTAACTTCTTCCGTGGAACTTACATTAGCTCCCAGCACGAGCATTGCCTGCAGCTGTTTGTTTTTGTTTTTTTCCTCAGTGCTTGCTCTGAAAACCTCCTTTCCCCTTAACTGATCAATTTTCCTGTTCAGAAATGGACATAATCCGATCTATTGCTCCCTAGACTCTCCGAGAAAGCATTTGCTCTGTCTGCGTAGACAGACATTCGGTTCCACACACCCCCAGGGTTGCTTTCCTTTTTTGAGAAAAATTAAATGACTAAGTAAGAGGGTGTTAAAACAAAGTTGTATTACTGCTTGGTATTTACTTGAGAAACTTGCTAATGTGTCCTTTGAACTCTCTGTTTCCCCCTTCCCTGAGGAGTTGCTGATTCTTTGCTCTCATGGCAGTGTAAAAATCTCAGTTTGACTCCGTGTGGCATTGTTTGGGCTTGAAGAAGGCAAATTGTTGTTTTACTGTATTCATTGGTCTAGTGATTCTGACAGCCACCACATCCAAGTAACTGACTGTTCAGAGAAAGTTTCTAATTTGGGAGGCTTCTTAGCTCTTGGGATCTGGTTGGCCTTGACAACCCCCATCATTTCATGCGGCTGATCTGGAGTCAGTACAGACGGTCCCCAAACTGACGACAGTGTGGCTTAGGATTTTTCAACTTTTCGATGGTGCGAAAGGCGACCCGCATTCAGTAGAAACCATGCTTCGAATTTTGAATCTTGATCTTTTCCTGGGCTAGTGGTGTGTGTACATGCTCTCATGTGATGCTGGGCAGTGGCAGCAGGTCCCAGTCAGCCCCGCGATCGCGAGGGTAAACAACTGATACAACCATCTGGACCCACACAACCATTCTGTTTTTCACTTTCAGTACAGGATTCAATAAGCTACATGAGATAGCCGACACTTTATTATAAAAGGCTTTTTGTTAGATGATATTGCCCAACTGTAGGCTAACGTAAGTGTTCTGAAGCATGTTTAATTAAGGTGGGCTGGGCTAAGCTGTGATGTTCATTAGGTTTCCTGTATTAAATGTACTTCGGGGCTTCCTTGGTGGCGCAGTGGTTGAGAGTCCACCTGCCGATGCAGGGGACACGGGTTCGTGCCCCGGTCCGGGAAGATCCCACGTGCCGCGGAGCTGCTGGGCCCGTGAGCCATGGCCGCTGAGCCTGTGCGTCCGGAGCCTGTGCTCCGCAATGGGAGAGGCCACAACAGTGAGAGGCCCGCGTACCGCAAAAAAAAAAAAAAAAAAGTACTTCGACTTAGTAAATTTTGAGTTTGTCAGGATGTAACCCCATTGTAAGTTGAGGAAGACCTATACTTCAAAAAAAGGTGACAGAGGGTGAAAGCTGCTCTCCCAGGATGACAAATCACAGTGGTGGGGAGAAGGTAGGCTTTGGAGCCAGATGGATCTGGGTGTGACTCTGCTCCTCTCATTACTCAGCTTTGAGGAGAGACTCAGCAACTCCCCAGCCTGAGTTTTTGCATTTACAAAATCTAAGCAGTAGATATAAACCTCTGTTCATAAGTCGCTTGTACAAAGAAGATAACTTTCAAATTTTCCCAATGACAACTTTCTATTATAACTATTATAAGACTATATCCTATTACACAGTCCTTGTAACTATACAACTTTTACATAAAATGGGGTCAACTATTATAAGACCCCATTCTGTTGAGAGGACAGTAACTTAATCACAGCCAAATTAGGGATCTTCCTCACTTTTCCTTTCTTCTTGTAGGATCAGAGCTTTGGGGAGAGCCCCTCTTGCCCTGGCTATCACCTGTCCACAAAAATCTAACATAGTGTTCTTTGCCCCACCTAGATCTTGATCATTCATCAACCACAGGTGGCCCTGAGTGACCCTTGCTCCTCTGCATGTAGACTTATGAAGTCCTCTGTTTCTATCTCACTTTCGTGTTATGCATGAGACTCTTGCAATGATTTTGCTGCTCCCAGGCAACACTAGGGCATAAAAATCTCTGTCGTGCTGCTAAGGTACTTTTGTCTTGACTCATACATTTCTCTCTTGGGGCTTTACTATCTCCCGGGGGGTTCTGCTGGTCAGTAGGTGCAGGACGCCCTCTCTGGGGCCCAGCAAAATCCACTGTCACTCTCCCCAGCCAGAAAGAAGCTTTTCTAGTATCCAGGGAAAATTCTGCTCTTAAACTGCACTCCACTCGAACATTTAACCTGTGCCCAAGGTCCTTTTGAGTCTTATAAGAACACAGAAGTTTTAGAATGGAATGCCAGAATATTCTTTCTTTCCTTTTCTTCTGCCTCTTACCTTGTATTATCTGCCCTCTAATGCGATGGCTATTGACTGGTCTAGCTGCTTGAACTGGGAGCAGCAAAGAGGTGAAAAAAGTGAACTACCAGGGGAAAAACAGAAAATCAATTAATAATTCCAAAGAATTCCAAATAGTCTCCTGCCACACAGGGGTAATAATATCCTATAGAATTGTTAGAGTTCAGATGTGAAATGAACAGGATTGAGAGTCTCAGAGAATAGACAGAAAGCACAGTCCATGCCATCTCTACCTCCCCTCATAGTCTAGGGATGTGAGGGAGGAAGACCAGGTGTGGTGTATTTTTTTGCTAATGAAGCCTGTTTCTCTGTTTGAATTCCTTATCTCAGTGTTCTTTCTTTACTCATTTGTTCCTGTCAGCAATTAGGGAATTTTCTTGAATACCTTTCTTTTCCCTCTCTTTTCCTAATCAATTCCCCAAATCCATTCCATTGCCAAGTCTTTATTATTCTTTTTTTTTTAATTTTTGGCTGCATTGGGTCTTGGTTGCTGCGTGCGTGCTTTTTCTAGTTGTGTTGAGCCGGGGCTACTCTTCGTTGCGATGTGCAGGCTTCTCATTGCAGTGGCTTCTCTTGTGGAGCCAGGCTCTAGGCGCGTGGGCTTCGGTACTTGTATTACGCGGGCTCAGCAGTTGTGGCTCAAGTGCTCTAGAGCGCAGGCTCAGTAGTTGTGGCACACGGGCTTAGTTGCTCCATGGCATGTGGGATCTTCCCAGACCAGGGCTCGAACCTGTGTCCCCTGCATTGGCAGGCGGATTCTTAATCACTGCGCCACCAGGGAAGCCCACCAAGTCTTGATTATTCTGTCTTCAGCTCTCTCTGTCCCTCTCTCTCCCTCTGTCTCTCTCCCTCTGTCTCTCTAGGCTTCTTCCCCCATCTCTTTCCTGATGCATTACCATAGCCTCAGCACAGATATCCTTAGCACCCACTCTTTCTCACCTTTAATTCTTTCCCCCCAGGTAGCCAGAAAGTGCTTAAAAACCCACAGGACCTCTCACTGACTTGGCTTCCCATGACCTGATGAAAATGAAATGTAAACTCGGCGATGTGGCCTTTGAGGTCCTGCATGATCTGGCCCTGGCTCCTCCTTGAGCATCATTTTATTCCACTCTGTGCAGCACAGACAGACCATCTCCAGAGCCAGTGTGCCCTCAGCACTTCTTGGTGGTCCTCTCCCTTCTCTCCACAGTTGACGATCCTGACTTTTACATCAGGTTCCCATCCTGTCCTCTCACTTGCTCACGTTCTGCCCTGACTCCCATCTTTGAGAAAACAGAGGGCGTGTTTTCTGAGCCCCCTAAAGTTGCTTCATGTCCTCCTCTGAAATACCTTTCTCTTCACTGGTCCCTCTCTCCTCTCCCAAGTCAAACAGACATGTCCCACCTCGCTTCCCAGCTTGCCCTTCTTCCTAGGTTCCTGGTTCTCCTTCTAAGCTAGAGTGCCTGATAAAATACAGGACACCCAGTTAGACTGGAATTTCAGATAAATAGCGAACACATTTTTTTTAGTACAAGTATGTCCCAAATATTGCATAAGGGATACTTAAAGCTAAAAAATGATTCACCGTTTATCTGAAATTCAAGTTTAAATGAGTATCCTGTAGTTATTTTGCTAAATCTGGCAACTGCTTTAAAATGGTTTCCCCTCTCTTTCCTTCCATTGGGTGCTCTCACTCAGCTTTAAAATCTTCTCAAGCTACTTCCACTGAAAAACTCTTGGACTCAAGCTAATTATTCCCATGATTCTATTCTCCTTTAAGCTAGTCCCTCAACTCTATGGTCTACGCTCTGTTTCAGCTTCCTTACTTGCCACTCATTCTTTAGTCCTTTGCAGTATGATTTCCATTTTCACCACTCAACAATCTTCTTAAATATCACAAACACTATCTAAACTCTCTCCTGCAATCTTCAGATCTAATGAGGCTTTTCATCTGGGTGTTCCGCAGATATTTCCCCTTATACACTCTGTGCTCCCAGATGTTCAACAGTTAACTTTAAGGTGCCCTCTTGTAATTTATCCAGAAAGACTATTCCTTTTTTTTTTTTGCGGTACGCGGGCCTCTCACTGTTGTGGCCTCTCCCGTTGCGGAGCACAGGCTCCGTACGCGTAGGCTCAGCGGTCATGGTTCACGGGCCCAGCCGCTCTGCGGCATGTGGGATCTTCCTGGACCGGGGCACGAACCCGTGTCCCCTGCATCGGCAGGCGGACTCTCAACCACTGCGCCACCAGGGAATCCCAAGACTATTCTAATTGTTGTAATTTGAAAGTGTCTACACAGATCTAGTTGCCCAGGCTGGATCCCATGGAATCACATTCCTACTTATTTATAATTCCCAATACAATTGGTTACCCGGTTTTATGGCTTTTCTCTCTGGAATAAAACTTTCTTGGTTTTCTCTTCTTTACCACCTCCCTGTCCCTACTTTAGATTAGGCTTCTATCATTTCTCACTTGAATTAGTAGCATTTTCAGGTCAAAGGGGATACAACATTTTGTGTATCATATATTTATGTATCATATGTATATATATGTGTGTAATATATATATACATATATATATATACACACACACACATACACACACACACACGCCCACACCAAATTAGCCTCAAGGATTGTGCAAGTAGGGACTTCCTTGGCGGTCCAGTGGTTGAGACTCCGTGCTCCCAATGCAGGGGGCACGAGTTCCATCCCTGGTCAGGGAACTAAGATCATGCATGCCACGTGGTGCAGTCAAAAAAAAAAGGAAAAGATGGATTGTGCCAATTTTAACTCCTGTCAGTAAGGGATACTATTGTTAATTTTCAGGAATCCTTGGCCAAACTGATTGTTGTTTTGTAAAACAATTTTGGCAATTCAATAGGTTAAAATGCCATTTCAATGTTTTAATTGCCTTACTAAGTTGACCATTTTTTTAATCCTCCAGAGTTTTGAAAACTCAAAACTGGATCTAAATCACCTGCTTAAACTTCTTCATTGCTTCCCATTGCCAAAGGGATGAAATCTAAAATCCTTGGTGTAATATTTAATGCTTTTCACCACCTGGCCCCCAAATATTTCCCCAAATTTTATTTCCCATTATCTTCTTCCCACACACTGAGTGAAAGGGCCTATAGAAGAAGGGTTGGGGTGGTAATTTCCTTGAGCTCAAGAAATCCTAGTAAATCCACTGTAATCCAGCTCTAGCACATAGTAGGTGCTTCATGGGTGGCAGGGTGATGGCTGAGAATGAAATGAATGGGAGAGAATGGTTTAGTGGGGAGAAGGGCAAGGATGCATTAGGGCCAAGAAATAGCAGTTGTTTGGTAGATAATGTGTTGGAGATATTCTAGGGTGTATGGCCCCCAAATGCCTGTTCTCCATAAAGCTGCCCATCTATGGAGGCTGCGATACAAAACTAGATAATCTAAGACAGTTCAAAAAAATGCACACATAGTTGTACATGTTGATGAAATTGTCATCAGGATACCAGGAAAAGTGAGGAAATCATTTTCTGGAGGCCATAATAGCAATCCTGTCACCACAATCTTAGGACAGGTTTTTTAGCTGGCTAGAACCAATAGGTTTTAATAGTTCACTGGTAGGGGTTTGCTGACTTTTCTCCACCTTCACCCAGGATGACAGGACCGGGCACCACAGCTCTGCACAGCCCTAGTTGCCCTGCCTCTCCTTGAGCCCATCCTCCCCCTGCTGCTGCCTGGACAGCTCCCTTCCTGTCTCAGCACCACCGACAGAGGGCAGCTCCCAGACCGTCCCTGTTGCGTCCTCTAGTGGCCATTAGGATGTTGTACAACTGTCAAGGAACAGCTTTCCAGAGTTGAAACAGGCCAACAACATGTGCAGTCCTACAGGATCATGAAGCATCAACTCTGCCGTCTACTCTCCCCTGGTTCAAGGCTCTTGTTCTCTGTATGGCTCAGGCAGGGTCTGAATCCACTGTGGAGGGGACTTGGCAATAACCCCAAATCTCTCCCTTCTTTTCTTAGGGCACAGAGTCCCTTACATATCTCATAGTTCTATAAAGAAGTGTGAATTCTAGTAAAATGACCCTGAATTCTATGGGTGACTTATAATCTATGTGACAAGACCACCAATTTGGGTTAATAGGCTACATATTTGCATTAATTGTAATATAAGGGAACACATAGTAGTTCAGCGTGTTGGGACAGCAGCTGACAGACCTGATTTATGAAAATAAAGAGCAGTGGGGTGATGTCATCTAGCCAGTAACCTTTGTCTTCTGAGGCTGCTCCCATTTTTAGGCTGACTGACTATTATGGTTCATGCTCATTTTACTTAGGGGGAAAGAGAAGCAACCCCGAGATGCCAAGAGAATCTTTCCCTGAAATCCCAGCCTCGCTGCAATACAGCCCATGCTCAACTGTCAGTCTGATGCCTGAGTTGTCATTTTCCTCCTGCTGCCTCCCTCCCCAGCGTCCGATGGGGTCTCCTTGAGGCAGCTGAAGGAGTGACAGGTAGACATGCTGTGCAGTGGGGCCATCTGAGGCAGCCACGTGAGGTGTGGAAAATGTGATTTATAGGTACATTTTTCCCCCAGGGGAAAATGGATTTTATTATTTTCCACCTCAGGTAAGGGGTAAACCTCTGGGCTTGACCTTGGAAGGTTGTTGGCTATAATAGTGTTGGCTGAAATGCTGATATAGAGTAAAACCTCATTAAATCAATATTGGTTATTCGAAATCATGCTTGATTGGAAGCAACTGCTTTCCCTCCACTGCCTGATGCCCCACTGTTCCTTGAACAAAGATATTAACTACTCTAATGTGGGTAAGCGCGTGAAGTTTTCCTAGTCCTTGGAGGTTCAAATTAATAAGGTTTTTATTACTTTTCAAATAGCAGACAGTTCTGAAACACCATGTCCAATATTGATTACGATCTACTACTGTCACATGTGAGTTTATTAAAAAAAAACTTGTCTGTTTCAGTACAAATGTCATGCATTTTCTCTTCCCATTTACACAGGTGTATAGGTCTGCTTATTGGAATAAATAAGCTTATGAGTCCCTAGGCAAATAGAAGTTATGTAAATAAACAGCCATGGCTAATTATCCATGGCAATGGGCAACTGGAACACAGATGAATGAACCCCATCATTAGTCTAAAGGCTTCTTTTAGCTAGAGTGAGTCTAGGCTGAAGGAACCGGCGGGGGTGGTGGGGAGATGTGAGATCACAGGTGACCTTGAGCAATTTCACTTTCCATCTCCTCCCACCCAAACCAAACCAATGGTGGCAGACATTATCACTGGTCATTTGGGTTTTCAAAAAAGGGTAGTGAAGTGTCTCAGAAGAGTGTAGGTGGGTAGTTTGGTTAATCCACAAATTAATAAGTAACAGTTGTATATTAATCTTCATGATCTACCCAGAAAGTTCCAGATTTATAATGCGGTATACAGATTGCCAGTATGCTGGGCCCTCCTCGGCCTCCAGAGGCAATACTGTGTATCTGTGCTTTAGCCATCCATTGACTAGCGAGTGTTTAGGGTTTAAATGAGGCAGGCTGTTGAGCTGAATGTCTGCTTCCTATCATCCTTTCCTTCTTTCCTTAGATCCTTCCTCTGGTTGAGGCCAGAATAGTGTCCTTTGTTTATGTCTGTATCTTTCTTCTCACAAATCCCTCCTAATTCCCAGCTCTCCACTGGGGGGAATGGGAATGGATCCAGGAGGTGTCAGGATGGGGCTTCAGAGAGGCTAGAAAGTAGATCTGGAGTTGCAGAAGGCTGAACCATGGGATTCTGGCCATTCTGGGGTCCCCGTGGGGTCATTTACTCTCAGCCGCATCCGGAATGGGGAGGAAGGGCTGTCTGTGGTTGGGTACCACCTCCTCAGTTGTTCCTTTTACCTCAAGGACAGTTCTGGTAGCATGAACACCAGGACATAGGGACACAACCAGGCACTTCATCGCTGAAAAGCAAACGCTTGGTGATCTTCTATGGCCATCGGCTGCGGTAAGATGTCTGGCTTGCACCTCCCCACTCCCCACCCCCCAGGCTATGGTTCCTGTTCCGTCATCCTGCCTAAGATCCTGAACAGCAAGGCTCCTTTTGTCTACATTGCGAGGCTGCTGACTAGCCCAGGTTGACGTGGCTTTAGAGGCAACCCGTATAAGCCTATCTTGAGAAAACCTGACACATGGAAAGTGAAATTTACAAAACCAAGAAGTGAAGGCATGGCCACACTTGACAAAGAGATTCCTTCCAGATTCCTATAAACAATGAACCTTTCCTGAGAGTATTTTCAGTGTTCCTCAGTTTGCTCAGAACATTTCTTAGGTGCCTCTCTACAGAGTGAGTAGGGAAGCCCTCATGGTAGGACAAAGGGACACATGGACAGGGAGAATCTGGGGACATTAACATGGCCAGGAAGTCTGTAATCCAGGGTTAGGACACTGAGCAAATTAAAGGCATTTCTCTTTTACCCATCTCTCATCCTCATTAATTTTCCCCAACACATTGTTTTCCCAGGACTGCAATGAAATGAGCCTTGCTTGTGATTTGTCTACTCATAATTAGAGACTCCCTTTCTCTTGTGAGACAGTAATGCCAATAATGATTGCAAACATTTTGTCTCCTTTTAGAAAAGCAAAGAGACAAAACCATTATATCTGTGAGTTGGTGTCAGATTTACAATGCAGAGATGCAAGCTTCGATATGCCATGTATGTGCCAAATTTTCATTAAGCCTTTGGAAGGTTTAACCCATGCATTAAGAACAGATCCTGGTTTTTTTTTTCCCTGATGCATTTTTCTTCCTATTTATTTGCATGGAAAGCCAGAGTTTTCTGTTTACCATGACTCATTTTCAGGGGAGGGGAGTGGGAGGAAAGAGAGCTTGTCGGGGGAGGAGGGATCACAGGAGGGGTGAAGAGGAAAGGGGAGGTTAGGGATGAGTCTCAGGGGGATTGTAAGAGGAGGGGAGGGAGAGATTGAGGAAGAAAGGGGTAGAGACTAGGGAGCAAGCACAAAACGTGTGTGTGTGTGTGTGTGTGTGTGTGTGTGTGTGTGTGTTGGGGAAATAGATTGCTTAGAAAGAAGACAACAGCACAGAGGAAAAAGTTAACTTGATTGACTCGCTTTGGCTAGTTCTCTTCACCTGGGCTCACACCCAGACACGCCGGAGAGGATGGTTTAAAGATAGATGGAATTTGGGCTTCCCTGGTGGCGCAGTGGTTGAGAGTCCACCTGCTGATGCAGGGGACACGGGTTCGTGCCCCGGTCCAGGAAGATCCCACGTGCCGTGGAGCGGCTGGGCCCTTGAGCCATGGCCGCTGAGCCTGCGCGTCCAGGGCCCGTGCTCCACAACGGGAGAGGCCACAACAGTGAGAGGCTCGCGTACCGCAAAAAAAAAAAAAAAAAAAGATGGAATTTATCACATGTGGTTGAGCAGATTGCTCCCGAAGGGGTGTTTTCCAGGGCCCAAATGGTAGGATCCCAAGCATTTTGCACTGCAGAAGAGGTAATTTACTTCACACCAGCGAGCACTTGTCTCCTGGGGAGAGTATTTCTTCTTTTCTGCCCACAACAGAATAGGGCCCAATATTCCCAGCCTTGTTGGTGGAAATTACATACCCATAAACCAAGGAAATGAGATAATTAATGGATTTTGATATTATGTGGATGAGAGAGAAGCAAGGGATCTTTCCAGGACTCCAGACTTGGGTAGGATCCCACCCTGTGTGGCAACTTGAGAATGTTTTAGGAAATTGTGCTTTAAAGATAGAGACAGGATGCACGTTTCTTTCCTTTTTGGGTGTGTTAGTGATAATGATTATTTAAGTGTTTAATCTTCCCATTTGCACCCAAAAGTGCAAATTCTCAATTCACTCCGCAGGCACTGGGAAAATGGATCTGGAGGTTGATGAGCTGCCTGCTGCTGCCTCCTCTGTTCTCTGGCATCAACGTTTCTCAATAGTGGGCTCAACAGTTGCATTTTTCACCCACAAAAGAATTGCTGTCAGAAAACCAGACACCGGATAATTGTATTTTCTGAATTGGCAGTGAAGCTACTCGGTTTCAGCCAAGGTCCAAAGGCTGATAACGTTCAACCAGGAGAAATGGTTTGTGTGAGAGAATTCATTTTGGGGTGCTCATTTTTACTGGAGGAAAGAGTCTTGCTTGCATTAAAAAAAAAATTCTTGTCTAACGTGCCGCCAGAAGGTTCAGAATCCTTTACAGCTCTGGAGACCCCTGTTGTATTCATGTGACTGCAAGTATCCCAGTAGGACTGAGGCACTTGCTTCAACTAAAACCTTCATCCGTCTCCTCAAACCAACCAGAAAAGAAAATAAAAATATGTGTCTATCAATATCCTCCTTGACGGCCAGCAACTGTGTTGGCATCTTGCCAACTGGCTGAATTGGACAAGAAAACATGAAGCTGCTGAGTGTCTCCCTCCAAGCACACCTGGGGCTGCTCCCACCCATTTGGAGCAGAACCAAGATGCTTCCCCACAAGTGCGTCAGCTCCCCGGTGGGTTGGGCTTATCTAGCCAAAGCTGCTTGGCTTCCTTCTGCTTCTCCACTCGGTCCCCCAGGATGACTGTGCAGTTTTCTGGGACCTCTGTTTTGACCATTTTTCCGGTGGAACTTGAACAGATAGAAGAGATAGAAGAGACCTTAACTTCCCTCCTTGCCTAGGAAAAATGCATCAAGGGAGAGTGAGAATGAAGACAAAGCCTAGGAATCTGTTCTTTACCCACACTGGATTCACCCACCTCTGTTCATGGGGGTTCAACTCACTCAGAACACCCCTCTCCTACCAGCACCTACATTTTATTCATTCTTCAAGAAGCCTTAAATCCCATCTGCTTCATGAAGATTTTTCTGTCTATGAGTTTATTCCCTCCCCTGGTCTCCCACTGTACCTACGCTCTATCTCAGAATTTAATGTGAATATAGACCATGCCTTGTGTTTCTTCTTTCCGCCCTGCTTCTCTCCTGTGCCCCACACAATGCTGGTCCAAAATAAACTTCAAGAAAGGTTTGTTGATTGACACATTGAGGAGATGAGCTGAACTTCATTCTCCTTTCTGCAGGAGGGAACAGGGGCTAAAAAAGTCACAGTGTGTGGTCTCACATATAAGACTATCCCAATGGATTTCTGGGTCTGGACCCTCCCTGTAGGGTTATTTTAAGGACAAGGGACTCACCCCCTGGCCCACACCTCCTTTATTCTCTCCACTATTATTTTTATATAGATCAGGTCGAGATAAAAAGACTACGACATGGGAAAGGCAGACCCCCAGGCAGGGGGAAGGTCACAAATGTGAAGCTTTACACAAGCATGTAAGGTCCCCCTGTTGTACTTCCTGATGGTGGAGACTGTTGAGTGTTTCTCAGGATCAGACTTTTCAGAGGTCAGTCTTCTCCTCCCTCAGAGGCCCCTGAACAAATAGTATGACTTCAATGAGAAGCCAAATTGAATACCAGGCAGCCACGGAACAGGGAGTAACCAACTCTGCTGTTAAGATTGGTGACGGTGAGCTGGCCATGGACGGTTTCACAGGGCAGGAGACCTTTGAATTGGATTGAGTCTCTGGTCAGTGTCATGGTCTTTTAAGGAAGTCCCATGAGGGATGCCCTGATTCTAGTGTCCTAGGTAGTGACACACATGGATGCCCTCATTGTTACTCATGGGCACTGGTGGTACAAGTGCTCTGTCCTGGGCTGTCACAGACCCAGAGCTCAGGGCAAGGCAGTGGAGTGTTCTGGTCATTCTGCCATCCCGTACCCCAGACACACAAGCTGCCTAGAGATGAGTCTTCCAGATGCTGTGCAGCTGGGATCCCAGAGGCAAGCTTGGCCAAGCAACTTGCCAAGGCTGGCTGGCAGTGACACGAGAAGCCCCACAGCATTGTCTGATGGAGGGGAAAAGGAAATCTGCTCTTAAGATTGAATCCAAATTGCAAATGGTGGGAACAGAAGGCTCAATCCCAGAGCGTCCTGTTGTCAGGGATGTGTCAGAGTGAAGATCCCAGGAGGCCACACCTCTCAGAGTCATCAACTCACTGAACAGAAAGTCGCCGAGTGGGGACAACCTGGTGGCCAGCAGCAGTGGCAACTTGATAAACCCTGTGTGCATGATCAGTAATTAAACAAAACAAAACAAAACAAAACAAAACAAAACAAGATGCTAGAACATGGTTCTCCCTTCAGATGTTTGCCAGTCCTGGTGTTTTTTTTTTTTTTTTTTTGTGGTACGCGGGCCTCTCACTGCTGTGGCCTCTCCCGTTGCGGAGCCCAGGCTCCGGAAGCGCAGGCTCAGTGGCCACGGCTCACGGGCCCAGCCACTCCGCGGCATGTGGGATCCTCCCGGACCGGGGCACAAACCCGCATCCCCTGCATCAGCAGGCGGACTCCCAACCACTGCGCCACCAGAGAAGCCCGGTCCTGGTGATTTTTAATGCCACCTTTATGATTTGCTGAGAACCTGCTGGCTTTGGTACCACTGGGTAGCAGTTTGGCCCCAGAAAGCTTTGTTTAAAATGAAATGATCTGAAGTGAAACCAAAGGAGAGGTGATTCTCCACGGAGCAGTCACAGGCTGCTTTCAGTCTTGGGACACTGTTCAGTGTAAGGAATGAGAAGTGGAAGGTCCCCAGGCCTAAGCTCTGGAGTGACAAAGTGTGATCCACTGATGGAGACCCCGATGGGTGATTGGCCCAAGGAGAATCATTGCAGGGCTTTTCTCAGTGATATGCTTTTCTGACCAGTTTGGAGGCTGATTCTTACTTATCTATCCATCCATTCATGTGAAAATATTCATTGAACATTTCTGATGTTCAAGGCATGGGACACATCAGGCCACTGCAGTGTGTGCTTCTGGGGCTCCCAGTCCAGTCGTAACAACTGATCACTGAGCAATGGATTGCAGGACTAGAGTGGATCTCATTTGGTCCAAGAGAATGACTAAAATAATTAATCTAACAATCTGGTCGTTCAATCATTCTTTCATTTGTTCAATTTAACTTACAGTCATAAATTTCTGGATGCCAGGAACTGTGCTTTTGCCTAAGGAGCTCGGCACCCTGTGGAGGTGACGATGACACTGAGTAGGCACGCTGAATGGGGGAGGGCACAGAGCAATCAACTGGGCTGTTAGGGTTGGTGGTGGGGGGCTGGGTGGTGGAGGTTCCACAAGGGCAGGAGACATTTGAATTGGGTCTTGAGAGAGGAGAATCGTGGGGAAAAGAAGAGGAAGGGGGATGACAGCTGGAGGGAAGGCGATCTCGCCAGAGGCAACTGTATGAGCAAAGACACAGAGATGTGGGGAAGTGGGGCTCGTCACATGGCCAGAGTAGACGTGAGCAGGTGGAGGGCGAAGGACTGGCCATTTTTTTTGGCTTGGGGCTCTGTCTGTAAATGCTCAGTTAAATTTGTGTGTTGCTGAGATGAAATCTTAGAACATTCCAAAGTCTACTATCTGACTTCGAACAGTAGCAGTAAAAATGTGGGCATCACACACCCAAACATTCAGAATGCAAATTCTCCTTCGTACTTCGAATTAATGTGGTTTGTTTTCCTAAATCCCCTACCTGTTATTGAGAAAAGTCTCCTGGAGAGAGGACCGTAGTAAGAATGCCACAGCTATACTTCTAATACATCTGCTTCTCTGTCCAGTTAGTTCTGATTATGAAAGCAGTTTGTCTATAGGCCAGGATTCAGGCACAAAGGCAGTGTTTGTATTATCTGGGTCACTAGTGCTGCTAATTCCCACCCTGGGGAGAGGAGTTTTCATGAAATTTATTGCTACTCCGGATTTCTGCAAAGTAACGTTTAGGGAACAATCTGTATGTTTTAACAAATTATGGGATTATGGACAAAACTGGAATTACTTCTCATCATTTCACAAGGGACGTTTTAGGAGTTGCTGACAATTTTGTTATTTTGTCAGTGCGGGAAAGACCCATTTAAACTTTCCAGCTATATTAATTTAAATTTAATGAAATTAATTCAAATTAAGAAGGTGACCATTATCAATTTCCTTTCCTATTAGTTCCTTAATGGTTTGGCAAATTGCATTCTAAACTTCTCAACGAGCTGGATACATATTCATGGGTTTCCCAAGAAAAGATGGATTTGATCTTGATATGCTAATCCATAGCTGTGGCAGCAATCAAGGAGCAGCTAGGGAGAGAAGTACATTCTGGTATTAATTATGAATCAGGCATTAAGGACTGGTAAATAATTAAAGCTTCATGTGTCACAACACGAGTTAAGGATCAGTCTGTTCTTCCATTACCAAATGCATTTTGGGGGCTATTTCTAGTCCTGTTTTGATACTGCCTGAACATACACTGGGATGCAGATAGGTAACTCTCCTTCACAGTAAGCTCATAGTACAGAATTTTGAATTTATTGAACTGCTGAGGTAGGAATACATTCAATTTTAGAAGCTGAGGCCCTGTGTTTCCAAGAACTTCTGGGTCATCAGCCTCTTTCCCCCAAAGTTTCTTCACTCTTTGGGGGTCTGTGCAGACGAGTCATGTGCTCACTGGGCAGGAGGTCTTTTTTACCAAAGTGTGGTCCACAGATCAGCAGCTGATTCAAAGCTTGCATCACTCAGGTACTGGATAAAATGCAGAATCTCAGATTCTTGAATCAGATCTGCATTTTAACAGGATCCTCAGATGACTCATTTGTACAATGGACTGTTGCTAAGGCACTTTTGAGTTTGAAGTATTTGTGATTCTCCAATTTCCTTGTCTTCCTCTTCCACCATGGAAAGGAGACCAGGTTCCACTTTGGCCTTACCAGTGTTCTAAATTGCCAACATTTCCCTCTACCCCATCATACTCTGAGGAGTTGTATACCACTGAGGTTCATCCGAATGCCTTTAGGATGCCAGAAGCCGTAGTCTTGGGTTTGAATCCTGACTCTGCTCCTTGTTAGCTGTGGGATCTCAAGCAAGTCCCTAACTTGTCTGAGGCTCAGCTCCAATGCGGATAGAATTACCTGCCTTACAAGACTGAAGTGAGAAATGAATGAAGCAATGTTTAGGGAAAGATGCCTGCCAGCACGGCACTCGGAAGATGGTAGTCATGATGATAATGGTGATGATGGTGATGATGGTGGTATTGAGAGAAACCTAATTTTTAGAGGCATGAATTGATGGCCAGGAAGCGGGTAATCAACTCAGTGGTTAATGGAAGGATGCTTAACAGATTCTTTAAAAAGAATCATGCATTATGATGGTCTCTCCCCGACAGCCTACAATGGAAGTTTAAAGGAGAGGTTTTCTTGGCATGGGTCTGGGGAAAAGAGGAGTATTCACAGAGGGTGAAACTGGCCCTGAAAAGACAGGGAAGAAGAATGTTTAAAGTGAAATCCCAGTGCCATCTGTTCGGACCTCTTCATATCTTGGCTTTCTTTGTATCAAAACGCTGTCATAATTCTACCAAGTAGGTGTTTTTGGCTTTATGAGGATATCACCTTTTTCTCTGGAGGTGAAAATAAGTACTACCCTTCTTGTTTTTTCTGAAGTTTAAACTAATGAGGAAGGAAAAGCAAATGTTTGAAGTCTAAAAACCTCAATTAAAAATTTTCTCCTTTATAAAAGTCCCTTAAGTGACTGTTTTCAGAGACTCTAAATACAGTGACTGCCCATAATGGAATTCACCTCTCTCTTATTTCCCACCCCATAGAATCCCCTTTCCTCAATTTCCCTTAGTCACTTCTGCTCCCAAGAAAGATGAAGATGATATTTATTACAATAATAAATCTGGGCGTCTTAAAAACTAGAAAGAGCTGTTAGTAGGATGGGGTTAGGAAACCAGATGCCCAGGAATGTTTTCATTGTCCTTTCAAAATGCTGGGCGAGAAGGGCTTGGTGTCTCCCATTAGCAGCTGCAGGTCACAAGGTCACAGGCTCTGGCCCTGCAGGAACATATGAACACTGAATACGAGGGGCTCTTTCTTCCTTATTCTCTGAAAGGCGTAGTGTGGAATTACCCATTATGGCCATGAATCACCACTTTATTTTCAAAGCCAGGAAAGTCAAAGAAAAGCCAAACATTAAAAAATCCCTCATCTTAAACCTTTTCAATGTTTAAGCCCATAAGTATAGGGGTCAGGACAAGAGGCCTTTCTTTTAAAACATATTTTATGTCAGATTATGCCATATTTAACAAGCTTATTTTCTCTCATCTGGGAGGTAAAGGATTTTTACAAGCTCCACTCACAAAGCAATTTATAGCCAAACACTGAAATACATGTTAGAAATAGAACCTCAAGTTCCCATTTAAATTTTGGGCACTGAGGTTGATCAGGTGTCAATTGGTCCTGAAACTTTGAACTTGGTTCCAAACTTGGTGGTGTGCAGAATCTAAAGGAGTTGGTGGGGGGAGGGGACTGGGAAGAGGGACTGCTAAGTTCTGACATCAGAACTTTCCTCAGCTGGCTTGACTTTCTCCCTCCCATCTCCCCGAGCACCAGGTACCATTCTTTAGGCCCATGGCGAGTGTGACTCATACTCTGTATTGTCCTCATCTGGGGACCTGAGAGACAGCACAACACAGTGGTTAAGGACTTGGACCCAGGAGTCAACTGCCTGGGCTTTTATCCTGTGTCTGCCACTTACTAGCTGTGGGAGCTTAAGCAAGATACTCTGGCCCTCAGTTCCCTTATCTGCGAAATGCAGATAATAGTAGTGCGTACCTCGTAGGGTCATAGTGAGAATTAAATGAGTTAGTCCACGTGATGCACCTAAAACAGTGCTTGGCATAGAGTAATTGGTATGTATTTGCTTGATGTTTCTCATCCCAGCTGCCTGACCCTGAGCTAGAGCAAGAAACCATCTCTATATTTTCATGGTGCCACATCTAGTACCATTCTCTTTGCACTCATTCATGCCACCAATATTTATCAGGTACCTATAATGGGCCAGGCCCTGACTGTCAGGCACGATCCCTGCCCTTCTGGTATGTATGTTCTTGCTGGTGAGATTACCAAGTGTTACAATACTCCTTGCTGGGGAAGTCTGGGATGCTACAAAGCGTGTCTCAGAGGCTCTGGTCCCTAACCTGTGGGGAGTAGGCCAGGTGCTCTGGAGGGAAGTGAGGGCTTGACAGAGTCTTCAGAACGAGCAGGTGAAGAGCAGAGCGTGTTCTGGGTGTAAGGCAGCACCAGTGAGAAGGCACCCATGTATCACTGTGGAATGAAAGGAAAAGTTGGTCAGCTTTTGAGAAGGGAGGGGACCTCAACATCTTCTTAAATTGTTCTGTTTGAAACAGGGATGCCCAGGCGCTCCTGATGGTCATGCTTTCATTCCCTGAAGAAGGATGGACAATGGAAGAGGGCGTCTTGAAAAGAGTTCCCATCTGCCCAGAAGGGCTCCCAGCACTAAGGGCTCTGTGCTGAAACCATGACTTGGGCACATCCATGAACTTTATGAAGCATTTTGCTCCCTCCTTTCCTTTCCTTTGCTTTCCTTTCCTTGGTTGTGAAATAGTCATGTAGTTATTATAGTGAAAATTCAAGATACAAATTAGCATATCAGCTATTCTGGATGCAAGGGTCACCTCTGGAAATCAAGTTTCTTACAGACATATCTCAATACACTAGTATAAGTCAAGTGGGATCTTCCCCAAGCGCCAACATTGGAGATTTGGCCTGACAGCTCTTCACAACAGCCAAGAACCCAAACTGCAAACCAAAACACCCGTGTTATTCTATTCTCATAGCATCACTGATTGTCCAGGGAAAGCCAAGTGATGAAGAGCAAAACCTGTGGCCAGAAGAATACAACAGTTTACTCAATGGATTTCCTATTGCTTGGGTGAGTATTCATCCTTTCCTACTCATTTTAACAAGCAATTTTTTTCTCCTACAAAACCTGGGTATAAGACTGACTTTTAAGGATATTGCTAGGAGCAAATATCACCAAAGCAGCTAAAACTTGACTTTGGCTTTCCTGGAGAAACTGCTTTACTTAACTAATATTTGCCCTTCCTGTAAGTCACGTTTGGCAGCCATCTGTATGACATAATGGCAAAAATGCTTCCCTTTGCTTTAGGCTGCCATTGTGCCTAAAATTCTAACCATTAGCTTCATTCAAAAATTTCAATTAAACAACAACTGAACACTCATTATATGAGGGAAATGCATTGATTGTGAGGAAGTGAAAAAAATAGACATGATCTCTATTTTATAGAGTACATAACGCATTGAGGGAAAGGGTGAATATGCAAATAACTAACTATACCATAATTCATTACATGACCAAAGAAGAAAGTAAATGATACACTAAGGACGATGAAAGCTAGAAGAGATGTAATCTTAACTGCTTTCTTATACATATCTTAAAAGCCATTAAAATGCTCCATCCCTCTAAATCTTGTGATGTCTCTAGCGGTTTATCTGGATGATAGTGGAAGACATTTTGGCTGCAGATGAACAAATAACTCATTACAAAGAAAACATAGATTGAAGATGGCGGAGTGGAAGGACGTGCTTTCACTCCCTCTTGCAAAAACACCAGAATCACAGCTAACTTTTGAACAATCATCGATAGGAAGACACTGGAACTCACTAAAAAAGATACCCCACATCCAAAGACAAAGGAGAAGCCACAATGAGATGGTAAGAGGGACGCAATCATAACAAAATCAAATCCCATAACTGCTGGGTGGGTGACTCACAAACTGGAGAACACTTATACCATAGAAGTCCACCCACTGGAGTGAAGGTTCTGAGCCCCATGTCAGGCTTCTGAACATGGGGGTCTGGAAACGGGAGGAGGAATTCCTAGAGAATCAGACATTGAAGGTTAGTGGGATTTGACTGCAGGACTTCAACAAGACTGGGGGAAACAGAGACTCCGCTCTTGGAGGGTACACACAAAGTAGTGTGCACATCGGGACCCAGGGGAAGGAGCAGTGACCCCATAGAGACTGAACTAGACCTACCTGCTAGTGTTGGAGGGTTTCCTGCAGAGGTGGAGGGTGGCTCTGTCTCACTATGAGGACAAGGACACTGGCAGCAGAAGTTCTGGGAAGTACTCCTTGGCGTGAGCCTTCCCAGAGTCCACCATTAGCCTCACCAAAGAGCTTGGGTAGGCTCCAGGGTTGGGTTGCCTCAGGCCAAACAACCAACTGGCAGGTGACCTCGCCCCATCCATCATCAGCAAGCAGATTAAAGTTTTACTGAGCTCTGCCCACCAGAGCAAGACCCAGCTCTACCCACCACCAGTCCCTCCCATCAGGAAACTTGCACAAGCCTCTTAGATAGCCTCATCCACCAGAGGGCAGACAGCAGAAGCAAGAAGAATTAAAATCCTGCAGCCTGTGGAACAAAAATCACATTCACAGAAAGATAGACAAGATTAAAAGGCAGAGGGCTATGTACCAGATGAAGGAACGAGATAAAACCCCAGAAAAACAGCTAAATGAAGTGGAGATAGGCAACATTCCAGAAAAAGAATTCAGAATAATGATAGTGAAGATAATCCAGGACCTCAGAAAAAGAATGGAGGCAAAGGTCGAGAAGATGCAAGAAATGTTCAACAAAGATATAGAAGAAATAAAGAACAAACAAACAGAGATGAAAAATACAATAAGTGAAATGAAAACTACACTAGAAGGAATCAATAGCAGAATAACTGAGGCAGAAGAATGGATAAGTGACCTGGAAGACAGAATGGTGGAATTCACTGCTGCGGAACAGAATAAAAGAATGAAAAGAAATGAAGACAGCCTAAGAGACCTCTGGGACAACGTTAAACACAACAACCTTCGCATTATAAGGGTCCCAGAAGGTGAAGAGAGAGAGAAAGGACCTGAGAAAATATTTGAAGAGATTATAGTCAAAAACTTCCCTAATATAGGAAAGGAAATAACCACCCAAGTCCAGGAAGTGCAGAGAGTCCCATACAGAATAAACCTAAGGAGAAACATGCTGAGACATATAGTAATCAAATTGGCCAAAATTAAAGACAAAGAAAAATTATTGAAAGCAGCAAGGGAAAAACAACAAATAACATACAAGGGAATCCCCATAAGGTTAACAGCTGATTTCTCAACAGAAACTCTACAAGCCAGAAGGGAGTGGCATGATATACTTAAAGTGATGAAAGGGAAGAACCTACAACCAAGATTACTCTACCCAGAAAGGATCTCATTCAGATTCGATGGAGACATCAAAAGCTTTACAGACAATCAAAAGCTAAAAGAATTCAGCATCACCAAAACAGCTCTACAACAAATGCTAAAGGAACTTCTCTAAGTGGGAAACACAAGGGAAGAAAAAGACCTACAAAAAAAAAAACCCCAAACAATTATGAAAATGATTATAGGAACATACATACAGATAATCACTTTAAGCATGAATGGATTAAATGCTCCAACCAAAAGACACAGGCTTGCTGAATGGATACAAAAACAAGACCCATATATATGCTGTCTACAAGAGACCCACTTCAGACCTAGGGACACATACAGACTGAAGGTGAGGAGATGAAAAAAAGATATTCCATGCAAATGGAAATCAAAAGAAAGCTGGAGCAGCAATACTCATATCAGATAATGTAGACTTTAAAATAAAGAATGTTACAAGAGACAAGGAAGGACAGTACGTAATGATCAAGGGATCAATCCAAGAAGAAGATATAACAATTATAAATATATATGCACCCAACATAGGAGCACTTCAATACATAAGGCAACTGCTAACAGCTATAAAAGAGGAAATCAGTAACACAGTAATAGTGGGGGACTTTAACACCTCACTAACACCAATGGAAAGATCATCCAAACAGAATTAATAAGGAAACACAAGCTTTAAATGACTCAAGAGACCAGACAGATTTAATTGATATTTATAGGACATTCCATCCAAAAACAGCAGATTACACTTTCTTCTCAAGTGTGCACAGAACATTCTCCAGGATAGATCACATCTTGGGTCACAAATCAAGCCTCAGTAAATTTAAGAAAATTGAAATCATATCAAGCATCTTTTCTGACCATAATACTATGAGATTAGAAATCAATTACAGGGAAAAAAACGTAAAAAACACAAACACATGGAGGCTAAACAATATGCTACTAAACAACCAAGAGATCACTGAAGAAATCAAGGAGGAAATCAAAAAATACCTAGAGACAATTGAGAATGAAAACACAACAATCCAAAACCTATGCGTGCAGCAACATTAGTTCTAAGAGGGAAGTTTTTAGCAATACAATCCTACCTTAAGTAACAAGAAACATCTATAATAAACAATCTAACCTTACACATAAAGGGACTAGAGAAAGAAGAACAAACAAAACCCAAAGTTAGTAGAAGGAAGGAAGTAATTCAGAGTAGAAAGAAATGAAATAGAAACAAAGAAAACAATAGCAAAAATCAATAAAACTAAAATCTGGTTCTTTGAGAAGATAAAGGAAACTGATAAACATTTAGCCAGACTCATTAAGAAAAAGAGGAAGAGGAAAATCAATAAAATTAGAAATGAAAAAGGAGAAGTTACAATGGACACCTCAGAAATACACAGCATCATAAGAGACTACTACAAGCAACACTGTGCCAGTTAAATGGACAACCTGGAAGAAATGGACAAATTCTTAGAAAGGTATAACCTTCCAAGACTGAACCAGGAAGAAGTAGAAAATATGAACAGACCAATCACAAGTAATGAAATTGAAACTGTGATTAAAAATCTTCCAACGAACAAAAGTCCAGGACCAGATGGCTTCACAGGTGAATTCTATCAAACATTTAGAGAAGAGCTAGCACTCATACTTCTCAAACTCTTCCAAAAGTTCGCAGAGGAAGGAACACTCCCAAACTCATTCTACGAGGCCACCATCACCCTGATATCAAAGCCAGACAAAGATGCTACAAAAAAAGAAAATTACAGACCAATATCATGATAGATATACATGCAAAAATCCTCAACAAAATACTAGCAAACAGAATCCAACAACATATTAAAAGGGCTATACCCCATGATCAAGTAGGATTTATCCCAGTGATGCAAGGATTCTTCAATATATGCAAATCAAGCAATGTGATACACCATATCAACAAATTGATGAATAAAAACTATATGATCATTTCAATAGATGCAGAGAAAGCTTTTGACAAAATTCAACACCAATTTATGAAAAAAACTCTCCACAAAGTGGGCATAGAGGGAACCTACCTCAACATAATACAGGCCATATATGACAAACCCACAGCAAACATCATTCTCAATGGTGAAAGACGGAAAGTATTTCCTTTAACATCAGGAAAAAGACAAGGATGTCGACTCTTATCACTATTATTCAACATAGTTTTGGAAGTCCTAGCCACGGCAGAGAAGAAAAAAAATAAAAGAATACAAACTGGAAAAGAAGAAGTAAAATTGTCTCAGTTTGCACATGACATGATACTATACCTAGATAATCCTAACATGCCACCTGAAAACTACTAGAGCTAATCAATGAATTTGCTAAAGTTTCAGGATACAAAATTAATGCACAGAAATCTCTTGTTACAACAAAAGATCAGAAAGGGAAATTAAGGAAACAATCCCATTCACCACTGTAACAAAAAGAATAAAATACTTAGGAATAAACCTACCTAAGGAGGTAAAAGACCTGTACTCAGAAATCTATAAGACACTGATGAAATAAATCAAAGATGACACAAACACATGGAGAGATATACCATGTTCTTGGATTGGAAGAATCAATATTGAGAAAATGACTATACTACCCAAAGCAATCTACAGATTCAGTGCAATCCCTATCAAATTACCACTGGCATTTTTTACAGAACTAGAACAAAAAATCCTAACATTTGTATGGAGACACAAAAGGCCCCGAATAGCCAAAGCAATCTTGAGGGAAAAAAATGGAGCTGGAGGAATCAGACTCCCTGACTTCAGACTATACTACAAAGCTACAGTTATCAAGACAATATGGTACTGGCACAAAAACAGAAATATAGATCAATGGAACAGTGTAGAAAGCCCAGACATAAACCCATGCACCTATGGTCAACTAATCTATGACAAAGGAGGCAAGAATATACAATGGAGAAAAGACAGTCTCTTCAATAAGTGGTGCTGGGAAAACTGGGCAGCTACATGTAAAAGAATGAAATTAGAACACTCCCTAACACCATACACAAAAATAAACTCTAAATGGATTAAAGACCTAAGTGTAAGACTGGACATGATAAAACTCTTAGAGGAAAACATAGGAAGAACACTCTTTGACATAAATCACAGCAAGATCTTTTTTGACTCACCTCCTAGAGAAATGGAAATAAAAACAGAAATAAACAAATGGGACCTAATGAAACTTAAAAGCTCTTGCACAGCAAGGGAAACTATAAACAAGACGAAAAGACAACCCTCAGAATGGGAGAAAATATTTGCAAATGAATCAATAGACAAAGGAGTAATCTCCAAAATATATAAACAGCTCATGCAGCTCAATATTAAAAAAACAAACAACTCAATCAAAAAATAGGCAGAAGACCTAAATAGACATACAGATGGCCAAGAGGCATACGAAAAGCTGCTCAACATCACTAAATATTAGAGAAATGCAAATCAAAACTACCATGAGGTATCCCCTCACACCAGTGAGAATGAGGTATCACCCCACACCGGTTAGAATGGGCATCATCAGAAAATCTACAAACAATAAATGCTGGAAAGGGTGTGGAGAAAATGGAACCCCCTTGCACTGTTGGTAGGAATGTAGATTGATACAGCCACTATGGAGAACAGTATGGAGGTTCCTTAAAAAACTAAAAATAGAATTACCATATGACTCAGCAAAGCCACTACTGGGCATATGCCCAGAGAAAACTATAATTCAAAAAACACATGCACCCCAATATTCATTGCAGCACTATTTACAACAGCCAGGTCATGAAAGCAACCTAAATGTCCATCGACAGATGAATGGATAAAGAAGATGTGGTACATATATACAATGGAATATTACTCAGCCATAATAAGGAATGAAATTGGGTCATTTGTAGAGACATGGATCAACCTAGACACTGTCATACAGAGTGAAGTAAGTCAGAAAGAGAAAAAATTAACTCATATATGTGGAATCTAGAAAAATGGTACAGATGAACTGGTTTGCAAGGCAGAAATAGAGACACAGATGTAGAGAACAAATGTATGGACACCAAGGGGGGAAAGTGGGGGGTGGGATGGTGGTGGTAGGATGAATTGGGAGATTGGGATTGACGTGTATACACTAATATGTATAAAATAGATAACTAATAAGAACCTGCTGTATAAAAATAAATAAATAAAATAAAATTAAGAAAAAGTGGATTCTTATTCTTGTTTCAAGTGGCCACTATCCTCCTTTATCTCCTTAATATATTCACTGAACTTCTTTCAAATTAGATCTAATAATTCTTCTCCAGTTAATAAATACATATAGTCTAGTTTGTTGAATTTCTTTTGAGGTAGTTGTACTCTTTGAGGGTCCAGGTGTATATATTAGAAAGTGGCTGAAGGTCAGGCTCCAATCTGGCAGTTCTGTTGAATTTAGAAACAGGGGGAAGGTGGCAGCCTGTGAAGAGAGTCCAAGTTCCACAAGCCACTAATGATCCCTCTGGTTTGCTGTCATGGCACCAGGCAACAACTCTTGTAGCTGTTCCACTTTAAACCTGTACGGAAAAGGAGCACCAGGAAGAGGGAGCCATCACAGGTTTTTGTCCCCTAGTTCTAGGACTTTGGAAGGTGAGCTGTAGAGGAATTAAGGTTTGAGGGTGGATGGTCATTGGCCCCTGTTTTCCTCAACTACACACCCTAGCAGAGTGTATACGATTCCCTAATTTTACCTCTTGGACAATTGACCTTGCAGTGTGGGTTGTTTCCATTGATTTCTGCAGTGAAGAGGCAAGCAGAGAGTATCTCTAGGAGGTTGTGGGGAGGAGGCAAGAGCAGAACTTGAAAAACTTCACCTCAGTCAGTGCTTTGCTTCTATGTCTGGCAGCTCCCAGCCACAGGCTACCATCACTTACCTTCCCACTGACCCTCGGACACCAACTCAAGTCATGCTTTCATCTTCCCAGAGTTGTCTCTTGCTTTTTGGTTAGTTTCTGAACTCCACTTTCCTCTCTTGCTTCTGTAGTTTCTTTGTGATTGCTTTGGGTGGAGGGAATCAGCAGTACATTCTAGTTTGCCAAACTGGCTTCCCATTCATATCTACTATAATGACTCTTATTTGGATTTATTTCCACTATCTTCTTTTATGCTTTCAATGATGAGTATTTTTTTCTATACTCTTCCTCCCTCCCTCCCTCCCTCCCTCCCTTCCTTTCCTCATTCCTCCTTCCTTCCCTTCCTCCCTCCCTCTCTCCCTCCTTTCTCTCTTTCTAGATTGAGTAATTAAAATTTTTTTCATTTCCCCCCTTTATGATCTAGAAATTAGACACTTTACCTATATTCCTCTATTGATGTAGTAAAGTTAGCTTTGGCTGAAAGACAAACACTTTAATGAATAGAAATAGCTTAAGCAAAGTCCAGGTAGAATGTTAATGCACCAGATGACTAAATAGTGTTAAGATATCCATTCTCCCCAGCTTGAATTATTGATTAAAGAAATCTCAATCCAAATCCCAGCAGACTTTTTTGAAGAAATTGCCAAGATGGATCAATACTTATTATGGAAATGCAAAGTATCCACAAGTGCCCAACCAATCTTGAAAAAGAAAAAAACAAAGTTGAAGGATTTGCATACACAGTTTCAAGGCTTATTGTAAAACTGTAGTAATCAAGACAGTGTAATATTAATGTAAGTGTAGTATTATATTGGGGTAAGTACAGACAAATAAATCAATGAAATAGAATAAAGTCCAGAAATAGACCCCCGTATAATGGTCAACTGATTTTTAATAAAGGCTTTGATGTAATTCAGTGGGGGAAAGAAAGTGTTTTCAACAAGTGGTATTCAATGATTGGATAATTTGTATGGAAAAAAAAAGTGAGCCATACCTCTTTCTCACATCCTCCACAAAACTTAATTCAAGGTGGATCATATTCTTAAAACATAAAAGAGCCAAAAAGCCTCTAGAAAAAAACAGGAAAATATATTTGTGACCTTGGAGCAGGCAAAGATTTCTTGACAGAACACAAAAATACACTGATTTTGACTTCATCAAAATAAAACTTTTTATTCATCAGACTGCCTATATCTGACTAAATACTTATATTTAGAACAAAGAACACTATCAATCAAGAATAAAAAGGGAAACAACCCAATGAAAGGAAACAAAATACCTGAACAGATTTTTCATGAAAGAAGATACATAAATAGCTAATAAGCCCATGAAAATGTTCTCCACTTCATTAATCATCAGGGAAATGAAAATTAAAACCACCCACTAGTATGGAGAGAGTCTTTGGTTTGTTTTTACTAGGCACCTGTGATACTACATACCTAGGACCACTTTAAACTAAAGTCTTGGCTTAAGGTACGGTGAACTTGGACTGAAAAGCTGTATGAGGGTCAATTGCTGGTTACAAACTCTCAAGGGACTTTTCTTCTCTACCTGTGTCAAGGCTTAAAACAGGGAAATTACTTTGCTGTCTCCTAAGGGGATGAGTGCATTTACTTCTAGTTTATCGCTACACGGAGAGTGTAGCCCTCTGGGATCTCAGCTTTATAAGTGGGGTCTTCTATCAGACTCTCCACATTTGGAGAGGCTTTAACCCTTGTGCTCTGTGCCCTTCGCTTCCCAAGGCCCTGAAATCTGATACTTAAATTCACTGGCTTCAGCAAGTATCCTCATATGGAAGCTGCCTCCATCCTCTATATACTCTCCTGGGTTTCATTTTTCAGTTAGTTTTTGGTCTCTGAAAATTCATTACTTTGTTGCCAGTTCATTCTCATATTTACATAGATTTGAGAAAATGTATATCTATCATCTTTCGTTATTTTCACCAGGGTGATGGATTGAGGTAGCTTGTCTGTCTGTCATCAGAAAGAGGAGTCCCGTATTTCTGTTTTATCTTATTCTTATAAAATGTCTATTTTGTGTGCAAGTTTTAAAATGCACACGATCTATCAATATAGTTGTATTCAATATATGCATTTAATAATAAATAAATAAATAAATGTAAACCGAGCAGAAGTGCATGCTCAGAAATGTTTATGTCTGCGGTGTGCAATAAAAAGAGTTTGCAGAACCCATGTGAGAATCACAACATGGACCATTCCCTTCCTTTCAAGACCTGGGGAGGTGACCATAGCAGAAGGGTGGCTTGCAAGGCCTCCAAGGTCTTGGGGGAAATCCAAGCTTCTCTCCTGCTTTCCTATTATGGGACAGTCTAGGAAAGTTTTGCAAATGTCATTGGTTATTTTTAATTTCCTGTAAGAGGAAAACTTACTGGGTAGATAAGTTTACCTCTTTTTTTTTTTCCCCTATGCCGTGTGGCATGTGGGATCTTAGTTCCCCGACCAGGGATCGAACCCATGCCCCCTGCAGTGGAAGCGCGGAGTCTTAACCACTGGACCGTCAGGGAAGTCCCTGTTTACCTCTTACTGAGATGATGGCTGGTTGGTATACGTCACCCTGTGTCTCCACTAGCGCACGGGTCCTGCAATACTGACTACATATGACCTGCTGCACAATACTGCTGCTCCCTAGACAAAGCCGGAAGCTAGCCAGCTGTGACCCTGCACTTCCTCCATTGAGCTATTCTGGCTGATTTTGCTTGAGACAAACCTCTTTCGTTCTAAAAGAGGTTTTTACATTGGAGATGAGACTTTTGACAGAGGGGATACTTGCTTTCATTTGACTGATAGGACCTTGGCAAAGAAAGTTCATTTTACCAGTTGCTGGCTTATGTCCTGGCTGGGAAGAGCAATAACCTCATTAATGAATTATCTCCTACTTACAAGACGAACTTGGCTCATTTGTTTCCTTCAAAAGACAGTGTCATTGATTAAAGATAGCCATCAGTCACCACGAATAAATGTATCTGTTCACCTTTCAGAGGTGTTTGACATTTGCATTTTGTGCCAGGAAGCAAAACAGATAGTTCTTAGCATAACTCATGTGTCTTCTCTAAGTTAGCTGAAAGGTGGTCTCAGTGTTCTAGATAATAATAATCAAAAAATTATTTACACATGCTAAAGTTTAACAAATAGATCTAGAGATAACCATTTCTAATCTTTAAATTGGGGAGCAATGCTTACTTTTGGCTAAATCACATGCAGAATCTATTGGCAGTGATGTTTTTGAAGACGCAATTTGCAAGCATGGTGATATCGCAGATAATCAGTCTGTCTAGAACAAAGCACTTAGCAAAAACTTCAAAGCTCAAGTAAAATATATCACACCAATTTTGGAACCTAAAACCAAACTCAAATGCTAATTTTTACAAAAAGTCATTAAAGTTTCATTTTTTAAAAGTTGACTGAACTAGGTTGGATTGAAACCCAAGCCTATGTATTATTAAAATAAATGAATTGGGATATCAAAATATCAGACTGAACTCCAGTCAGAGCTCTATGCAGTCGTGATTGTCGATAGCAGATTTCTCCCTTACAAGCTAAATTGGACTTTGTGAGAGGGAATGGCAGTTACATTATCAAACAATGAAATGATGGGACTCACAGGATTAGCCTTCAGAGGGAAGGTGCAGATGTGCCAAGCATGACAAGGTGCTCTCTGCCCCCTGAGGTGAGCATGAGCTGTCAGTCCTCCTTCAGTACCACATTTATGTGTCCACTGGACATTTCTACAAGGTGCCTTTGGCTGAACCGAGTGGTGGTCATTGCAGACTGGTTGGGACTGACCATATGGGGGACCAAATTCTCCGGACCGACCGACTGTATCACAGGCCACTTATTTGGGGGACACAGAGCCACATCCTGCTAGTTGTGTTTTTCATGAATGGATGAGGAAACATTTGCAAATGACATGGCTCCAGAGCCCCCACCAGCTGTGCTGACTGTTCTGGGTGAGCCTGATTGCTTTTGGCTCTACCTGGTACAGTGTTTTCCATCAAATCAGTCCTTTTTCCATGGGGGTATTTATTATGTGTCATTTTGAAAGTAGAAGGCACATGGAGCAATCATCCAGCAAAACCATAAAACACTTTATTATCCAAGATGGTGAGGGGACAGGTTTGACATAAACACTGGGAGCAATGATGGCCGAAAAATGTGGTACTAAAGTGTGATTTAATGAGGCTCGGAGGATTTAGTTCTTTCAGGAAAGTTCCACTGTGACTTGGGTGTAGGAGAAGTGAGCTGGCGTGGGCACCTGACTGAGCAGCATCTCACCAGATAGGCTTTAGCCAGCACCCCGCCCCCCCCATTTGTCCTGCTGTCCCAGAAAACCATTGTCAAGAAGACTTTAGCGCAGGAAACTTCTGACTGATTTAGTGGACCCCAAACTTGGCACGGCTTCTCAGTGGCTTCCGTTTTACAAGGCAGCAGTTAATCCAACAAAAGCCTGAATTCATTTCCCTGTATATCCATTGATTGCCAGCTGAGAGCCGGATGCTGTCAACTTGCTTAAAAAAAATTCCATTTCGCTGGAATTGAGGTCCTTTGCCCTCTGATAAATGGTGGTGTGCCATCTTAGGCAACATTTTTATTTTCCACTTTTCCGGAGGAAAAACTCACTAGCAGATGGTGGCTGGTCATCAAGTCAATCATGGTCTTTGGATTTAATCATACACATCTTTCTGATCCAGCTGAACTAAAACTACCTGTTATTCTTCGTTATTGTGTTGGCACAAACTCAGCCCTTGAGTTATGAACATAAGACATTCATGGACAAGTTTGAGCATGATTTTGCCATCTTCTTCATTGAAGTGGATATGTTTGTTAAATATTTATCAAGTAACTATGGTAGGCTTGGTCCCAAAAGGATTGCTTCAGGGAGTAGAAGAGTTAAAAACCCTGGATCCCATCGCAAAGGGGCCAATGATCTGGAAGGTGACAGGGCCACGCTTAAGGAGGTAAACAATGTTGCATTATTACATAAGCTCAGGGCTTTTGTGGAGATGGCCTTGACTAGTCTAATATGGCAGTTCTCAAATGGTGCTGCACCACAGCGTTACTCGAGAAGCTTTCAAAAAGGCGAAAGTTCAGGTCCTGTCTTGGTCAGTTCAGGCTCCTATGACAAGAATACTGTGGACTGGGTGGCTTAAACAACAATCTTTTATCCCTCAGAGATCTGGAGGCTGGGAAGTCCACAACCAGGGTGCTGGCAGATCCAGGGTCTGGTGAGAGCGCATGTCCTGGTTTGTAGATGGCTGTCTTCTCATTATATCCTCATGTGGCAGAAGGCAGTGAGAGATGAGAGAGAGAAAGAGAGAGAGAGAGATGGAATGAATGAGAAATTAAGCACTCCTGTCTCTTATAAGGATAATAACCCCATTCATGAGGACTTCACCCTCATGACTAATTACCTCCCAAAGGTAATGCCATCATGTTGGGAGTTGGGACTTTAACATATGAATTTTAGGAGGACATAAGCATTCAGTCCATAACAGGTCCCCATACCAGAGACCCTGATTTGATGAAAAAGAATCTGTGGAATGGCCCGGGCACTGGTACTTGGGCTAGTTCCCCGAGTGATTCTAATGTGCTGCTGGGACTGAGAACTGCTGGGCTAGGAGACAGACGAGTAGGATTTTTTGTTTTCTTTTCTTTTTACATTTAGTTTCCATTCTGGATTTCGTCCCTCTCCAGTTAAATAGGAGCTTTCTCTTCCCTATTCCAATAGCTCCTTGTACACATCTCAACGCTAGCGCAACCACCTCCTGAAACTCAGTCTCCCTAACCGAGTTACCCTGCCACGTTTATGATTAACTTCTCTATCCAAAACTTTATTCCCTCTTTTGTCCCTTCTGACCTCAATCCTGTGCTAACTGAACACTTGTCAACAAGAGTCAGATGACTAAAACTGCTGTTGTTGATATCATCGTTAATGTACAAACTCAGGCTGTTTCTCCAGGGCAAGATGAGCTAACGGACTCCTGAGTCCTGGACTACCGGGCCAGAGAATCGTAAACCAGAGACATCTTGATTCCTGAAACTACAATTAAGTAATGTCACAAGATGATGATTCATCCCAGCTTCTTTGTTGTTCCTCTTTAAGAAACCCCTAACTCAGAGACAAGCTAGAGTTTGAGCTGAGGCTTTCTCCCACTCCCTTGCTTGTCACCCTGCAATAAAACCTTAGTTTCTTGCAAACACCTACTGTCAGAGTTTGGCTTTCTGCAAGGTGGGCACACGAATCCTTTTGCTTGGTTACACTTTCTGTGACAATCTCCCTACAGATCTGTTCATCCCACTAGCTTGGTTACCCCTCTGGGGGCAGGGTCAGGGTTCTAGTCAGTCTTTTATTCCCAGAGCTTGGCACAGAGAAGATGTTCCACAAATGTTTGTTGAATGAAGGAATGAAGGAATGAACTGGTTGACCTTGAGTAAAATACATAAACTCTCTGCTTCGGAGTCTTTGTCTCCAGGTTCATAAAGATTAGGGAAAGGAGCAATTGTGCTCTCTCTTACCTTATAAGCATTCTGTGGGGCTATAGTCAATGTGGATGCCTTCCTCTGATGACTTTGAAGCCCTTTTAGGATAAAATTGCAATGCAAATTCTAGCCACTCTCATGGACAACTGACCCTGGAGTAATACCTTTGTTCCCCCATTTTGTATTGAGACACGGGTGAATTTTGATGAGATTAGAGAAGAACTGATGCTGGTACAATGAGTCTACAAATGTCATCTACATGAGCTGGCTGACTTTTAAAATAGTTTGGAACACAGCTAGGAGTCTTGAAACCTAACAGGACCCTCTGGGGCTCTCCTGGCTACAAATCCTTTCCAAGTCCCTCATTTCTTGTTTGTAGGAAAGATACTTTATTCAATCTCCTTGACCCTCCCTGAGGTCCAAAGGGCAAATTCAGACACTTGCTAATCATGGAAGGGAGGCAATGCAGAAACAAAGAATAAACAGGCAAGAAACAATAACGCAGTGATGGGGTAGGGTTGTGGTTCCTCCTCAAGGAATATACGTAACAATATCTTTGACTTCTTCTGCAGGAACTAAGACCCCCCACCCAGGTGGAGGATGGTAACTTCAGGCTGAGCACAAGAGTCCTGTTAGCTCACCACCAATCAATCAGAAGAAAGTCTGTACACAGTGGAAGATAATGAAGAAGACTCTGACCCCCTTCTCAAATGATTAACTGTGATTAACTTCCCCTTTCTCCCTTTAAAAACTTTCACAGTCAAGCAGAATCTTCAGAGTTGGTTCTTGGACATGAGTCCACCTTCTCCCCAAGTTGCCAGCCTCCCGAATAAAGCAACTTTTCCTTTCCAACCAACACTTGTTTCTCGAGTATTGGCTTTCGAGTAGCAAGCAGCCGAACCTGAGTTTGGTAACAGTCTGAGAAGGAAATAGGCATCCAAGGGGTAGCCACAAGACCTCTGTAATGACCCAGGGTGGAGGCTGAGAGCTAGGGTCTCCCCACTGCCCTTCCACCCCACTGCCATTGTCGACATGTAAGTCACATTTCTTTCTTTAAAGTTCTTTTTTCAAACCCTGTTTGCAAGCGCATTTATCTATTTGGAAACGGGGTTCAGCTGTGAGGAGGCTAGTGGTATTTCTAAGAGAATGTTTTGAACGCTAGGATTTCGGACAGACTGGTGGTTAGAACTTCTTTACGGTGACAAATTAGCTATTGATGTATTGATGTCTTTTCTTTCCTATGAAAATTAATTTAACTGCGTTTACCAGTACCTCCCTCATTTTTTTCTTCCCGCAACCTTCAGTGTGATAAAAATCAGCACTCAAAGCTCTCAACCATGTATTCTAGATTACAGGAAGGCCTCTGCTTCTCAGAAAACATTTGGGCCATTTAGGTGCCATAAATTTTGTGCCATGCATTTCTGAAATCAGGCTCATTTGTTTATGTGGGGTTTAGAGCCAAGAGAGACCAGCCTCACGTAATGTCTTCATTTGATTTCTGCTCCCTGAGGCTGAGGCTGAGTTCTGACCTCCCTTGACTATTGTTGAGAAGACTATTGCCTTCTGCCTTATATTTCATTAACAGGTTTTCTCTTTTGAGATCAAAATGCCTTTTACAAATTTTTTCAAGTGGGAAAGCTAAGGCTCAAGGACATCAAAGATCACCCTTCAGGTTGTTTTGTCTCTCTGGAGTAGGTCTTTCCCCAGGATGCCTCTCTGTCTATTTATTTTGGGGGAAAAAACATGAGTTCAGAGTGTTGTTAAGGAAATTGGTATCATTTAAAGGTGAATTAAATATTCCCCTCTTCTAAACTGCTCTGGGGAAAGAACAAAGGAAGCATCACAGGATGGTGGTTAACACAAAGGCGCATTTTTTTTTTTTTCTGGTGTAAATGGTAACTGGGTAATAAGCAAGGCAGTTTTGTCAAAACTGCAGGGCATAACAATTGACACTGATTTCAGGAACCTTGAGAGAGCTGTGTGGTTAGAGGTGAGGTGGTCCGCAAAGCATCAGGCTGGAGCCAGTACCTAACATCACTGCGCATCAACGCTTACCTTTAGAGCAGGGTGACTCTGCACATCAAATCCTGAATTTAAATGAATGTGAAGCTCTGTTGGAGAAAGCTCACTCCTCTTTGCAGCCACAGCTGGGTGGCCACCAGAGAGCTTCCAGGCTAGACATGTTTTTCCCCAACATCTGTCAGCTTCACTAAACCAGAGCTCCAAATGAACAGTGTAATACCCAAGATCATTATCTGGATTTGTGACACTCCCTCCCACTTCTCCCTGGAGGATTGAGGCTTCAAAATGAAAAACAACATTTGTAAGGGATCAGGAGAGAGAGGATTTTCCTATTTATTATTATTACTACTACTAATACATTTTCATTAACAAGGTTTTAATAGTATAAAACAAGAGAAATGAAACATGCTCCCCCCCCACCAATTAACATGCTCCCCAGTGCCTTTTGCACAAGGTACTGTATCTTCAACTCATTCAGTCCAAGATAAGCCTATTAATTAAGCTTTAGTCTACAGGTGCAGTCTACACAGATGTAATCTTCCGCTCGGAGCTAACTGAAAACTTGCAGATGGTCCCTGGGTTTAGCACTTTTTTCACAACATGGCAAAGATGTGTTCCAGGTAGAAGGAGAGAGTTAATTCACTAATCAAGTCAACAAATATTTTTTGAGTGCCTTCTTGATGCTCAGCGAGGTGCTGGTGTTGTAAGGGATGCCTGATGAGGAGAGAGCTTACATCTTTAATGAGGAAACATGACTCATATCACAAGCCGTGTGGTCCATGGACAGAGAACAGCATCTGGAATCTGGCAGACCTGCTTTAAAAATCCAGTTCCACAGCTTGAAATGGCGTGACCTTGAACTTTTTATTTCACCTTGTAGACACCTACTTTCTCTATATTAAAACAGGGTGTTAATACCTTTAAGACTGTTGCATTAGCAATAACATTTGTAGAGCACCTGACTCATCAGAGACACTCCAGAAATACTGTTATAAGATGGAATATTATATATATTATAATTTAGCCCTTAATAAAAGTTATACAAATGCTCAGAGACTGGAGGGAACAATGCTGGCTAGAAGAATGGGGAAATGTTGAGCATAACTAAGGTAGAACTTTGAAATGACAGAATCAAATTGTTAGAAGGGATTTAAGATACGAATGGGTCCAACTGACTCAGTCTACCAAGGCAGAAACAGAGGCTCAGACATTGACTTGATCAAGCTAGTCAATAAATCAGGATCAGGGGCCAGATTGACTATACACGGAGCTCTGTTTGGGGAGGTAGTGTTACGTGATGTGGTGGTTCCCCAGCCTGGTGGCGTGTTAGGATATCCTGTGAGGTTTTAATAAAATAGGCCTTTCAGATGCAAACTATTATACATAGGATGGATACACAACAAGGTCTTACTGTAGAGCACGGGGAACTATATTCAATATTCTATGATAAACCATAATGGAAAGGAATATTTAAAAAAGAATGTATGTATATGTACAACTGAATCACTTTGCTGTGCAACAGAAATTAACACAACATTGTAAATTGACTATATTTCGATAAAACAATTTTTTTTAAATAAGAAAATAAAATAGGCTTTCAAGGGGGTCTGATTCAGGAGGGTTGGAGTGAGGCCCAGGAATATAATTTCTCAGTGTGTTCCCGGCTTGCAGATCAGCCCATTGGTGCAGCATAAGGAACACTCAGCTAACTGAAAACTTCAGTCCTAGTCTCAGTGTCCTGCTGTGTGACACAGGCAAGCTAACCTTTTGGCTCTTAGTTGTTTCATTTAAATCTTGAAGGGGCGGCCTTGGTTGAGGTTGCCTTCGTGTGAATGAAAAATATTGCCTTGCCATAAACCAAGGACGTTGCAGCCATCAGCCACTAGGACAGTGAGCCTGAGGGAACTTGGGATGGAAACAAAGAGCGTGTCTGCCATCAAACCCTCAGCCACTGCAGCTACCCCCATTGGTGCACCCTGAGGGGACTCAGGATGGGAAAGAACAGGATACTGGCCCTAGATAGCTGAGGTGCATATCAAAATGAATGATTTTAATGAGCCCAGACTCTTGCATCTTCCCATTCATAGAAAAGTGCTAACTCCGTTAATTTGAGAGAGCTGGTTTTCTTTCATTAACAGTAATCTTTTGATGTTCCGACTAGCTGGCCTTTGTTGCAAAACTCCTATATATCCTGGCTCCTCCCTGACCTCTTGAAAGCAATCTCTCAGAGCTATCTGAAAGGCTGCCTCCCGGGCTTGAGTCCTCAGAAAGCCTGTCAAATAAAACATAATTCTCAACTTTTAGGTTGTGCATTTTTTTCAGTCAACACTGGTCACCTTAACACTGGTCATCTCTTATAATCATTCCATTCCATGACACCAGTTCAGTTCAAGCTAAGACAGAAGTATGGTTAAGATCTGGCTTGGAGGGGAGGGGAAGGCTAACAGGAGTATAGAGGGAAGGTGGGGCCATGAGATGAGCCTGGCTGGGGAGGAGGTTTCCCATGGGGCAGGAGAGGGAGGCTTAGTCACGTGGCTCGAAGAGGGCCTCAGTACGAAGAGCTCTGTGGGGTGGGTATGTTGCAGGAAAGGGGACTCCTTCCAGGGCCTGAGAGTGGGCTCTTGTCAAACACTTGGAAATGAATTGTCCGAGGAGACACACGTACTGATAAAGCAAAAGACTTTATTGGGAAGGGGCACCCGGGTGGAGAGCAGCAGGGTAAGGCAGCCCAGGAGAACTGCTCTCCACGTGGCTTGCAGCCTCAGGTTTCATGGTATTGGGGTTAGTTTCCGGGTTGTCTCTGGCCAATCATTCTGCTTGGCATGTAGCTGGTCTGACTCAGGGTCCTTCCCGGTGGTGCGTGCATCTCTCAGCCAAGATGGATCCAGCGTGAGGGTTTCTGGGAGGTTGGCAGAGCATGTTGTCTCCTCCCTCCTCCTTTCGGCCCCTCCCGAATTCTCCTGGTTAGCTTTCCTCGGCAGAACTGCATTCTTCATCGCGGCCTCCTGATGAGTTCCTTCAAGCGGTTATCATCATGCCTGGTCAAGGTGGGCGGTTTCAGTCAACAGTTCCCAAACAGGTATGAGGTTTAGACCTCATTTTATAGAGGAGCACTTCCCAAACTGTTCTGTGGGACAAGAGGCCTTTGAGATGCTCTGAAAGAGACCTCTGTGTTAAGTTCGGGAGAGGCTACACTCTATATCCTGGTCTAGGAGATTCACGATGCATATTGAGAGCTCTGAGGAGTCTGATTCACTTTACCTAGTCTGGCATGTTTCAAATTCATTTCATAATAGGGCCCTTCAAAAACAACCTAGTAACCAATGTTCCATAGAACACAATTGGGAGAGACACTGTCCTAGAAAAGAGGGAGTCATTATAAATTTTGTACTCAGTTTTAGAGAACTTTTAGACGAATCTGGGGAAGTGCTCGTTAGGAAGAACACTTCAGAAGAGCAGGAAATGCACTGGAATTTCTCAGCTTAGAGAAGAGAAGCCTTATGCAACACATTTTTAGTTACATGAATTGGTATAATGAGGGACATGATTGTTCTTCGTATTTGCTGAGAATCAAGTCAGGAGGAATGGGCTTAAGAGTTAGGCCTAGAGATTCAGGAGGAAGAAAAGGGAAATCTTTCTGATAAGAGATATAAACTAGAATAGTTTATCTTGGGAAATCATGTAATTTACAGCATCTCATCCATTTCATGCAATAAAATCAGAGGACAGCCTAAATAACAATGCAATTCCCCAGTATTTTCTTCTCTGTCCTTTGATATTCAGGGATCCCTGCACTTCCGTGGGAAGCACAGAGCACCCTAGCCATCGAAGCAAATATCTAGCAGCTTACAGAACCATACATTTGAGAAGAATCCAACATCTGGTCCAACTTCCCGCCAAAGCAAGAATATTTTCTGCAACACTCCTGTCCCATGGCCTTCAGGAATATGTTGGGAACAATTCCAGTGCCTGTGAAATCATTACTTTTCTAGGCAGCTCATTTCATTTATGGATGGCTTAAATTGTGAGGAAGCTTGGCCTTACCATGAACCAAAATAGGTTTCATTGCATCTTACACATTTCAAAGCTAGTTATTGGTGTTGGAGCTCCACAGATATGCTTGTTATTTTTTCCTATGTGAAGACCATTCAGATGTTCAAAGACAAGTATCAGATCTGTACTAATCCTTCTTTAAGACAAATAGTCCAAGTCCTTCAGCCATTTCTCTTAACAGTCTCTAGAATATTCACCATTTATCCAGAGAATATGAGTTGATCATCACAAACTACAGCTGGGTTATGACCTCTTTGTATCTGGGCAGAGTCTTCCTGCAGAGATACCATGTGTGCAGAGCAAGTCCCAGGGCAAGATGGAGCCTTCAGACCAGTCCAGCACATCTGGAGCTCTGGGCTGGCAGATACATGGGATCAAGAGGCCATACAAAGAGACCCACCCAATGGAAAAAAGTGTTGATGAGTTTGGTAGGATAATGGACTCTTAGGAAAGGGCATCATGAGAGGGCGTTAGGAGCTAGAAGGAGTTAGATCTATAGTTTTTCTAAGTCACTGATGCAATAGCCAAAACTGCTTCGTCAACCATATTAAAATGTGAAGATGCAGGACATGTCACAGCAGCCTCCTGTATCATGTCTTCCCAGCAGTTATACCATTGCTATTGGGCACAGGGGAGGAGGTTTCCAGGGGTACCGTATTCGGGAGTGTATGTGAGGCATCCCTGTGGTGGTGGGCAGGGATGACTTAGTGACTCAAAGAAATACTGTTCATGACTCTTACAGGGACCATTTCCAACCCCCAGACCTCACCAGCCTGGAAGTACAAGCCAGACTTTATTTATTTGTTCAATTCTTTCCTCCTTCCAATAAAGAATTGTGTCAGTCAGTTTTTCTTGTTCAGCAATCATGTCATGCAGTTAACAAAAATACTTTTTTCACACAAACCACTAACAAGTTCTTCCTCATATTGCAGTAAATTCTTTGAGCCTAAATGTAGGATTTTACACTTGTCTCAGCTACATTTAATATTATTTATATGACCTTATTTATATTTTTAAGATAGTTTTTTTTTCTGAAGTGCTAGGCTTTCCTCTTTTCTTGGAGTCATCTTCACTTTTGATAAACAAGCTTTCTATTTTTCCTCAAAGCCTTGGAACATGCCCATCAGGCAGGAATCAGAGAGTTTTGTGGCATGCTACTAGAGACTTCTCTTGAGTGAGACCCCAGCCCTTTAATCAACGCTTTGCATTAAAATGTCCAGCCAGCTATTCATTCACAGAGTAGGACTATTTTCCAGCGTGTATTTCTCCATCTTGTTTACAGGGAAATCAAGAAAGGCTATTGAAATGCTTTACTTAATTCAAGATACATTATGCTATAGTTTAAATTTTTCATCCTCTTTGATATGCATGGGAATTTGGTCTTGATGGAAAACTGAAAGTATATTCTACCAGACAAAGACCTTGCTGCCTCTGGGTGATGTAGGTCTTGCCCTCTCAGTCGCAGGTATGCCCGACAATTCACTGGGTAACAAGAAACGACTGCCTGTTACAGCATCGAGTTCAAACTCTTTAAGCCGTTTACAAGACCTTAACGAGCTGGCTTAGCTTTCAAGCCTTGTCTTTCTGTGTTTTCCCCTCATGCTCCAATTATCTTAATAGGTCACCCTTTCTAAACTTCTGGCAATTGACACCTTGCCTCCACTTCCTGGAAACTCTTCCCCCTTCATTTTGTTTGACTGTCCCCTACTCATCCTTTGGCTTAGATCTAACTTCTTGAGGAAGCCAGTCTCGATCCCCCCAAGGTTGGAATAGCTGTCTTTCCCACATTCTCCTTCCCATCCCAGGCTTCCCCATGTGGTAGCACTTGCCACTCAGGTGACCTTCCCTGTGGACTTCTCCCACATGGCCTTAACTCCTTGAGAGCAGGGACTGTGTCTTGTGCATAGCAGGCTCTCAGGGAATCCATTAAAAACTCCGGTCTGTGAGCTCCTAGGGCACCAAGGCACAGAGTATTCTGAAACATCTCAAGGTCTTTTGCCAGTGTTTGGAGGTTGGCCTTGACCATGTCATTGTCTTTCCTGGGCTTCGGGTTCTTTGTCTGCGAAATGAAGGTGATGTCTAAGGCTCTAAGCTGACATAAAGAGCGTTTGACTGCAAACAAGGAGTTCTGACCTGGATCTGCCGAGAGACTTGGAAAGGCATTTAACCCATTCATTCTCTGAATCTCAGTTTTTTTGTTAGATAAAGAGGCTGAAGTCTACTCAGTGGAAGAGTCGGAGACGGACAGGTGCTGTCGAGGAAGTCACTTCATGCCTCAGTTTCCTTATTTACAAATTCCTCCTTACATGACAGCATCCTGGTGAGGACTAAGTGAGTTAACCTTAGTAACGAGGGGAGAGAGTAAAAATACACTGAAAAGCAACTCTGTGTTAAGTGCATTCATAACATCATAGCATTTTATCCTCGCAACAACCTACACGGTAGGTTTTATAAATCTCCATGTTATAGAAGGAAGAAATAGTTCAAGGTCATGCTGTTTGTAAATGGCAGGACCAGCTTCCCAATGTGACTGCAAAGCCCATGCCTGTCCCATTTCACTCTGCGGCTCCTCCTTTGTTCAGAGCTCAGCACGGGGCCTGGCACGAAGCCTCTCTCCACCTTTCCAGGTCTAAGTCTGGTTGGAGGACCTGAACCAGCCCCAGGAAGGAGCTGGAGCTAACAGGAGGCTCTCTGGCCTGCAGATGGAAGAAGGTCTGGCCGGTGCTGGCTGGCGCTGTTGGCCTGGCTGGCTTGGAGCCCTGCTCACGAACTCTCTCCAGAGTGGGGGCAGTGGGCACAGAGGCGTCCAGACTGTGTGCATGTTTTATTAAAAGCCATCAGGAGCACCGTCCTGGGACTGCAGCCATTTATCTGCACTTTTTCCTTGTAAAATGTTACTGACTGTTTTACACCAAGGGCAGTTTATCCTGAATGGGATGTACAGACATTCAATTCACCTCTACTTTTTGCCAGCTCTGCTCTTTTCCCCCCTTGCTTCTGAAGTTATATATGGTTCTGAGAGAGGAAACCATTTTCTCTCTGAGGGGGGAACAAAAAGAGCTGACAGCTTTAAAGAAAAACTTTCCATCGTAGGAAAGAACATTTGGTTGGAGAGATAATGTCTTTGTTTTTCAGAATGGAATCCTGCTTCAAGGGAGATTCCATTCTTCTCAAATTGATCCCATTTCTGGTCAGATGCTGAGAACCTTACAGAGATGATCTGTATCAGTGTACCTGGGGAGTGGGAAAAGGAGGAGAGATGTGATCAGGTCCATTGCTCAAATGGGAAAATGGAAGTTCAAAAAGAGGTGAAATCACTTAAGACCACAAGGGAAGTCTGCTAGGGCAAATGGGGGTTCATCACAGAGAAACAGAGAGGGAGCACATCTGAAGCAGATGTTTCCCCTCTTGCACCCCCAAACCCTCACTCGTCTCAGGAACTTCTCCCCCAGTTCGTGAGACTTAATACTCTTCTCAGCCTGCAGGTGAGGAGACTGAGTTTCCGTGACATTAGTGATTGGCTGAAAGTCCCACACTTCATTATTGCAAAGCGAGCCTCAAGCCTAAACCTGCCACCCTCCAGCTGCTTTCATCAGTAGTCACCACTCGCCTGCCCTGGCTTTTGCAGAGAATCTAAATCCAATGGATTGCTGCTGCCGAGAAAAGAATAATGGGGTTCAGGTGAACCAACGCCCTCTTCTGTTGATTCTCTTTGGAACAAGGCTTCACTTTATTGTTCTTTCACTTCCCGTTAGTTCTAGCTAAAGTGATTCCATAATGACATATAAACCCAAACATGAGTAATTGATGGCAGCCTCAGGAGCTTGAGCAGGATAAAACCAGACTGACTGGAATCTCCAGGGTGAAGAATTAACATTTATTGGTTTAGTGAAATGAATTTATGTCCCAATAAAGTCAGTTATGGACTAGGCAGTGATTTAATGAGATGCCTTCTGTAAAGAGAGCAAATAGGAACTTCTGGGCCTGGGTTAGATTGTAACCGATATGCCACCTACGAAACCAGGTTTTCAGAAATCTTCAGAAAATGTATTTGGCTTCCTTAATCCATGAAATTTGTGTTTAACCCATTCTGTCCATAGAGTTGAAAGTTGGAGGGAAATTGAATCAGCCTCTCTAAAAGCATAAATGGTACACTTGCTCATGATCAGGACTGTGAACGCTTTTGGAAGCTTGAGGAATGAAGACGAGGACACATGCCACCATCAAAGAGAAGAAATACTGAATCTAGACATGCGTGATACCCTTTGAGTCCAGGGGGTTCTTGCTCTGGGTCTGCTGGGTGAAGGGGAGGAGGATGAGCAGAGGGAATGAAGATCCACTCTGCCTTCGCTGGGGGTGGAGCTGTAAGCAGAGAAGGACGTGCCTGGGCCGTTGGGCAGAGCGCATGTGCAAGTTGATCCCTGCATCCACTGACCTCTTTGCTCCTTTGTCAACAGAACTGAGGACTTGGTTTTTTTAATGATAAAATTCTCAGGGCAGAAACCTCAGAGTCATCTTGACTCTTTCTTTTGTATCCCATATTGAATCCATCAGGAAATCCCATAGGCTCTCCTTCCAAAGTAGGATCTAGGCACTTCTTACCGTCTCCACTGCTACCTTGCTTGTTCGGCCGTTACCCTCTCTTTTCCAGGGTCACTTTAACGGCATCCTAGTTGGTCTTCTTACTCCTATTTCTGATTCTCCCTCCCAACACCCACACATACATTTACAATCTGGTCTTAACACAGCAGCGGGAGGGGGATGCTTTCAGAATTAAAGTCGGATCCTGCCTCCTCTCTGTTCCAATCTGCCGGTGACTTTCCATAGCACCCAGAGTAAAGCAAAAGCCATTATAACGACCTACAAATTCCTACACAACCAGGTCTTCTCCCACCCACCCACACCCTCTGACCTCATCCCCATCCACCACGTCCCTGGCTCTTCTGCTACAGTCTCACCAGCCTCCTTGCTGTTTCTTGAAGGCAGCAGGTGTTCTCCTGCCTTAGCACTTCTGCTTGAATCACGCTTCTCCCAAATATCCACGTGGCTCACTCCCTTATTAACTTCACGTTTTTGCTCACTCTCACCTTCTCAACTGATGCCCAGTGTGACTACCTTTTTCACACCATAACCCCTCCAAGCCCCTCAAGGACTCCTGATCCTCCAGAACCAACTCTGTTTTTTTTCTAGAACACATTACTTTTTGATATGCTATCCAATTCTCTTATTTATTATATTTTTGTTTATTTTCTGACTCCCCATTTGAATGTAAGCTCTACAAGGGCTGGAATCTTTCTGTTTCGTTTAGGACAGTGCCAGGCACAGTAAATGTTTGTTGAATGAATGAATGAATGAATGAGAAATCTGCTGAAAGGCATCCTAATATAGATTTAATACTGTTGTGAGAAGCAGGACTAATTCAATTTGTTCTCACAGTCTGACATTTTTTCAGCTTGATTTTTGTCATATGTTTTGCTTTTCACTCTGAAAAAAAAGATATATTGAATTGGATGGAAGCTGTATTTTCTATGAAGTTTTGAGATCATGTGCAAAAGAATTTAAATTAGATGAAGAAGATTTTTAATTGAGTAATTGATGTTAAATCCTATCTTAGTGGGTCATATGAGAAATTTTGAAATCTGAAACTAAGTGGAATAGCATTAGGAAAAATGTACCCTCTTATAATGTCACCATTGACACTGACAAAATATTTGAGTACCCACTGGGTGTAGAGCACTGTGGAAAAAAATAACACACATTAAATGTGTGGCACACACATCTGGGCTGCTGTGAGGCCAGATGTTCTAGTTGTGGGAGTTTCGTGTTTCTGGTACTTCTAAATAGGGATGTGAGATTTTGTGCATTTAAATTAACTTTGTGAGGAGTAGTGCAGAAAGTGGTCAAGAGCAAAGAAAGCAGAGAGCAGATTGGTTGAAGCAGAAATATCCTGCAGCACTCGGCATGATTATTTTTTTATTATACTTTATCAGACAAAACGTAGATCATAGTTGTCATCCTAATTCACATTTGTATAGCACTGTGCAGCTTACAAAGCACTTGGTTAAACTGGATCATCTCAAGTATATAGTCTCTGGGGAAATGTTTGCCAAAACCATTGTCTCTCCCAGTGCAGTCAGCATGTAGAGTTCGGTCTTGCAGTCCCAGAGGTGAATGGTTCAATGTTGAGAGGGTGATGAGCAGCCCCCAAGGGGAGCCCACAACTGTGCGGCCAGCAGCCAGGCAGCCAGATGCATGGTGTTGTACTGAGAGCACAGGCTCCATCGCCACGCTGCCTGGTTTCAAATCTGGGCTTGCCTCATTCTTGCTGTGATTCTTGGTGCCTCAGTTTCACCACCTGTAAAATGGCGTTAGTAAAAGTAGCACCTTACAGGGCTCCTATAAGAATTAAATGAGTTTATAAATGCAGAGTGCTAAGAGCAATTCCCGGCACCTCTGGGATGCTTCCCATGCACGTCAGCTGTTAGTATCATGAGACAGTAAAAGCACCTGCCTGTTCCTCATCTCTTCCTCAATTTTTCGGTCAGAGTGTTGGAAAATTTCTCCTTGGAGTCCTTTCTTTGGATATACAATTTTAACATTGTTGAGGAATAGAACCTATGAGAATCAGATGAAAAGTGTGGACAACAGATATATTCACAAGTATATACAATTTTGCCTATAATTTTAGGGGGTTTATAAATTCCTGAGGTCCAGGTCAAGAATCTCCAGGTTAGGGTATTCTGGTTCTAGATTAAGTTGTCCTGGTTGAACCATCCCATTAAACCACTGATGCCTGGACCCACGCTGGTATGAGTTATTTGACCTGTCATATCTAGAAGGGCTTCTGGTGTATCTCCCCAGGGATAGGCAGGAACAGCTTGGAGTAGATAGAGGAGACAGAGACAATGGAACAGGTGTCTCCAAAGACCAGCTTTCCCAGCGTAATCGCTCTCCTGGGACACTCTCCTCACCACCTTCCAGCTGCCTTGCTCTCCTCGGAAGCCAGGGAAAGCCTGACACTCCTGAAATGAGTGCAGTCATTTCCCCCTGGGGGCAGCCAGCTGCTGAGAAGCCCTGAGAGGAAGAGGGACATCACAGTGAAAATGAAGGTCTGAGCAGATCATAGCATGGGCTGGAGAGTGATCTGACAAGAGTTATACCACAGAAGCAGAGCTGTGTCATTGGATGTCAATACATGTATTTCAAAACACAATCTCCAGCTATCCCAACTTCCCAGAGACATGAAAAAGAATCATTCAGTATGAAAGCTTGTTAGATCTCAAAGAAAGCATGCTGGTGCCTTCCAAGGACAGAGCAGGAATGTGGAGTCATAGAGTTGCACAATATGGGATATCTTTTTAAAAAAATTTTTATTTTATATTGGAGTATAGTTGATTAGCAATGTTGTGTTTGTTTCAGGTGCACAGCAAAGTGATTCAGTTATACATATACATGTATCTATTCTTTTTCAAATTCTTTTCCCATTTAGGTTATTACAGGATATTGAGCAGAGTTCCCTGTGCTATACAGTAGGTCCTTGTTGGTTATCTATTTTAAATATAGCACTGTGTACATGTCAATCCCAAACTCAATGTGGGATGTCTTTGACGCCTTTTCCCATCACAGTTGGAGGGGTCTTGAGACTTCTCCTTTGTGGCTTTTCCTCTTCTGCAGCTCCTGAGGGTGGGGAGGGGTGGTGTGATGGGCAGCGTTTGGCTTGTGGAGGTAGCGGCCCATAGTTTGGGCCCAGATCCTCTCTGTGGAGAAGAATGCTGATTCTCCATATTTTCTTGGCTGCTAAAAGAGGATAATAAAAGCTTCCCCCCACCTCCGCTTCTTGGGGACTTGGTGAAGATTAATTAGATGTTGCCCAGGATGTTTTTTAAGCTCTGGCAGAAGAAGGTGCTAAGCATTATCTCTAAAGTTAACTTCTTTAACCCATTCCATGAAGTAGGGATCTCCACTCCCGAATTGGAGTCTGGGTTGATACCATCCATTCTCCAAAGTAAAAGGGCAGCTGAGTGCTGGTGGTGGTCATGGGGCTTTGATGATAGTGATCAATTTAATCCATTCGATTTAAATGGGAAACCTTTTTATGAACTGTGGGTGCTGGTGGAACATACCTGCGGGAGAGAAACAGATTTGGCCTTGGGCCAGAGTAGGCAGGGCCCTGGCTGAGATGTCTTGTCTTAGGAGTTGGTGAGGAAGGGAAGGGGCATGATGATTGAGACCGGGCCTGCCAGATACCCCAAGATGGGAGATTCTGCCTGGGTCCTGCAAGGCAGAGGGACAGACAGAAACACCTTGGCTCAGAAAAGTCAACTCTCTTTCTTGGCCAGACCAATTGTCTAAGTCCAGAAGGAAGCCTGTGGGTGGAGCAATTGTACCCCAAGTTATCCCAGGGTGCGGTGAGGCCCTGTGTGAGAAGGGTCGTCTTATGAGTGCCTTCTTGGATGGTCTTCTACACCTCCAGAGTGAAGCATAATCAGATATCTGTTCTAAACAGAGGACAAGGTCTTCAATCAAGAAAATTTTCATGTATTCATTTAATAAATATTTACTGGGCATCTACAATTAGTCATAGTTTTAAGTACTGGGGATACAGCTGTGATCAAGATAATCAAGGTCCCTGTTTCCAAGGAACATACATTCTGGCAGGAGAGTTAGTCCATACACAAGTTAAACAAATTCCCCTATTTGTCTACACCAGAATGTATGCTCTACAAGGACAGGGTTTTCAAATTTTTAAAAAATCTGTTTTGTTCATTGCTGTATTCTCAGCACCTAGAATAGGACCTGATAGCTAGATTTTAGATGCTCAAGTATTTGCTAAATAAAGGAATGAAAAAGATAATTTCAGATACTGGTAAGTACAGTGAAGGAAATGTATTGTCAAAGTGTAGGTGAGAGATGAAGATGGGGTAAGCAAGAGGTGGAAGATGTAAGGTCTTGCAGGCTTTGGTAAGAGTTTGGGTAAGAGCAGTGGGTTTTAAGCACAGGAAATATGCAATTTAGTTTACATTTTAAGAAGACCTTCTGAGTGCTGGTGGAGAATGGACAGGAAGTGGAGAGTAGAGCAGGGAAACCAGTTAGAAAGCTGTTCTGGTGTTATAGACCAGAGGTGGTGATGGCTTGCCCTAGGCAGATAGCTGGGGATGTGATGAGAAGCAGTCAGGGTCCAGATGTGTCTTAGAGGTGGAACCAGTGGGATTTGTTGATGGAATGAGTGTGGGGACTTGGCAAAGAGAAGAGTCAAAGATGACTCTGGGAGGTTTACCTCTGTGAGTAAATAGACGATGGTGCCATTAACTAAGGGGTGAATACTGAGGATTCTGGAATGCTGGCCCCAGAGGTGGGTGAGATTGGGCAGCGTGGGGGTGAGAAACCCCTAAAGTTAGTTCTTCGGGGACGTGTATTGAGCACCTGAGGCATTTTGGCCAGACTTGCAGAAGAGCAGCAGGAGAAGGGTTGGGTGTGCACTTCACAGGGCTGAGTAAGATCTAAACTTTGGAATCATATAATTATTTTCAGCTTTATTGAGGTATAACTGACAAAATTGCAAGGTATTTAAAGTGTGCACTTTGATGATTTAATATCTGTATACATTGTGAAGGGATTCCTCTCATGTATTACTTGACACATTTGTCACCTTATTTATCTCTTCACTGTTTTATTTTTGTGAGAACAGTTAAGTTCTACCCTGTTAGCAGATTTCAATTATACAATACAGTGTTACCGATCATGGCCACCATGTTTTACATTAGATCCTCAGACTTTATTCCTCTTACAGCTGAAAATTTGTACCCTTTTACTGACTTGTCCCTATTTTCCCCACCCCTTGAACGCTGGCAACCACTTTTCTATTCTCTGTTTCCATAGTTTGACTTTTTAATTTAAGTTCCACATGTATGTGCTACCATGCAGTATTTGTCTTTGGCTTATTTCACTTAGCATAATGTCCTCAAGTTCATTCCATGTTGTTACAAATAGCAGAATTTCCTTCTTTCTCATGGTTGAATTATATTCTGTTATATGCAGATGTATACACACACACACACACACACACCCCAAATCTCAGGTTATTTCCTTACCTTGGCTGTATTGAATAATGCTGCAATGAACATGGGAGTGCAGATATCTCTTTGAGATTCTGTTTTCATTTCCTTTGCATATATGTCCACAAGTGGGATTTCTGGATAATATGTCATTCAATTTTTATTTTTTGAGGAACCTTCATACAGTTTTCCATAGTGGCTGCACCAATTTACATCCCCATCAACAATGCACAAGGGTTCCCTTTCTTCACAATCTTGCCAGCATTTGTTATTTCTTGTCTTTTTACTGACAGTCATTCTAACAGGTGTGAGGTGATATCTCACTGTGGTTTTGATTTGCATTTCCCTGATGGTTAGCGATATTGAGCAACTTTTCATTACCTATTGGCCATTTGAATGTCTTCTTGGGAAAAAATGTCTATTCAGTTCTTCTGCTCAGTTTTTAATTGGATTGCTTGGGGTGTTTTTGCTATTGAGTTGTATGAGTTCTTTATATATTTCGGATATTAACTCCTTATCAGATATATGATTTGCAAATATTTTTCGCATTCTATACGCTGCCTTTTCATTTGTTGATGGTTTCCTTTGCTGTTCAGAAATTTTTTAGTTTGATATAGTCCCACACTTGCTGATTTTTGCTTAAGTTGTCTTTACTTTTGATGTCAAATCCAAAAAAAAAAAAATCACTGCCAAGATCAATGTCAAGGAACATACTCCCCATGTTTTCATCTAAGAGTTTTCTGGTTTCAGGTCTTACATTCAAGTCTTTAATCCATTTTGAGTTGATTTTTGTGTATGGTAGGGGTCCAGTTTCTTTCTTTTGCATATGGCCGTCTAATTTTCCCAAAATCATTTATTGAAGAGACTTTCCTTCCCACATCGTATATTCTTGGCTCGTTTGTCATAAATTAATTCACCATAAATGTATGAGTTTATTTCTGGGCTCTCTATCTGTTCCATTGCTATATATGTCTGTTTTTATGCCAATATCACACTTTTTTTACTATAACTTTGTAACATAGTTTGAAATTAGAAAGTGAGATGCTTCCAGCTTTGTTCTTCCTTCTCAGAATTGCTTTAGGGATTTTTGTGGTTCCATACACATTTTAAGATTGTTTTTTCTATTTATGTGAAAAATGCCATTAGAATTTTGATAACAATTGCCTTGAATTTGTAGATTGCTTTGGGTGTTATGGATATTTTAACGATCTATGAGCAATCCATGATATTTGATTCCATATGATATATGACTCCAATCCATGAGCATAAAATATTTTTCCATTTATTTGTCTTCAGTTTCTTTCAGCAATGTCTTATAAGTTACATTATTCAGATCTTTCACTTCCTTGGTTTAAGTTTTTCCTAAGTATTTTATTCTTTTTAATGCAACTGTAAGTGGGATTGTGTCCCAAATTTCTCTTTCTGTTAGTTATTATTACCATATAGAAATGTAACTGATTTTTGAATATTAATTTTGTATCATGCAACTTCACTGAATTCATTGACTAGTTCTAACAGTTTTTTTGTGACATCTTTATATGTGTAATACCAGGCCATCAGCAAATAGAGATAATTTTACTTCTTCCTTTCCAATTTGGATAATTTTTATTTGTTCTTCTTACTTAATTCCTCTGGCTAGATCTTCCATTACTATGTTGAACAAGAGTTGTGAGAGTGGGCATCCTCGTCTTGTTCCTGATCTTCGAAGAAAAGTTTTCATCTCTTTTACCATTGAGTGTGATGTTAGCTGTGGGTTTATGTATATACTTTATATAAAGATCATATATGGCCTTTATTATGCCGAGGTACATTCCCTCTATACTCACTTTGTTTAGAGCTTTTACTATTGAATTTTGTTAGATGCTCTTTCTACATCTGTAGAGATGCTCACACGATTTTTGTCCTTTATTTTTTTAATGTGGTTTTTATCACATTATTGATTTGCAGATATTGAACCATCCTTGCATCCCTAGAATAAATCCCAATTGGTCGTCGCATACGATTATTTTAATGTACTCTTACATTCATCTTGCTAATATTATTTTGAGAACTTTTGGCATCTATATTATCAAGGATATTGGTCTGTCACTTTCTTTTCTTATAGAGTCCTTGTCTGGTTTTGTCATTAGGGTAATGCTGGTCTCATAAAATGAGTTTGGAAATATTCCCTCCTCTTCTATTTTTGAAGGAGTGTGAGAAGTATTGGTATTAATTCTTCTTTAAATATTTGGTAGTCCACCTGGTCCTGGACTTTTCTTTGTTGGGGGGCTTTTGGTTAATGATTCATCTCCTTACGAGTAATTGATCTGTATAGTTTTCTATTTCTTCATGACTTGGTCTTGTGAGGTTGTATGTCTCTAGAGATTTATCCATTTCTTCTAGGTTGTCAAATTTGGGGAGTATATTTGTTCATAGTAGTCTCTTATGATCCTTTGTTTCTGTGTAGTATCAGTTGTGATGTCTCCTCTTTCATTTATAATTTTATTCATTTGAATCCTTTCTCTTTTATTCTTGGCAGGTTTAGCTAAAAGTTTCTATTTTGTTTGTATTTTTTTAAAGCTTTTAGTTTCATTGATCTTTTCTTAGAATTTTTTAATATTTAGACACTAAAGGATCTTAGATATCCTTTAGGGATTTTTAAACCAAAGGGCTTAACTTCCTCTCTCTGCTTTTATTTTATTTTTAATTTTAATATCTTTATTGGAGTATAATTGCTTTACAATGTTGTGTTACTTTCTTCTGTACAACAAAGTGAATCAGCTATATGTATACATATATCCCAATATCCATTCCCTCTTGAGCCTCCCTCCCACCCCTCTAGGTCATCACAAAGCATTGAGCTGATCTCCCTGTGCCATGCAGCAGCTTCCCACTAGCCATCCATTCTACATTTGGTAGTGTATAGATGTCAGTGCTACTCTCTCACTTGGTCCCAGCTTACCTTTCCCCCCTTGCTTCCTCAAGTCCGTTCTCTACATCTGTTCTTTATTCCTGCCCTACCACTAGGTTCATCAGTACCGTTTTTTTTTAGATTCCATGTATGTGCATTAGCATACAGTATTTGTTTTTCCTCTTTCTGACTTACTTCACTCTGTATGACAGACTCTAGGTGCATCCGCCTCACTACCAACAACTGTTTTGTTCCTTTCTATGGCTGAGTAATATTCCATTGTATATATGTGCCACAAATTCTTTATCCATTCATCTGTTGATGGACACTTAGGTTGCTTCCATGTCCTGGCTTTTGTAAATAGTGCGGCAATAAATATTGTGGTACATGTATCTTTTTGAGTAATGCCTTTTTCAGGGTATATGCCCAGTAGTGGGATTGTTGGGTCACATGGTAGTTCTATTTTTAGTTTTTAAGGAACCTCCATAATGTTCTCTATAGTGGCTCTATCAATTTACATTCCCACCAACAGTAAAAGAGGGTTCCCTTTTCTCCACACCCTCTCCAGCGTTCATTGTTTGTAGATTATTTGAAGATGGCCATTCTGACTGGTGTGAGGTGATACCTCACTGTGGTTTTGATTTGCATTTCTCTAATGATTAGTGATGTTGAGCATCCTTTCATGTGTTTGTTGGCAATCTGTATGTCTACTTTGGGGAAATGTCTATTTAGGTCTTCTGCCCAGTTTTGGATTGGGTTGCTTGTTTTTCTAATATCGAGCTGCATGAGTTGCTTGTATATTTTGGAGATTTATCCTTTGTCATTTGCTTCGTTTGCAAATATTTTCCCCCATTCTGAGGGTTCTCTTTTCATCTTGTTTATGGTTTCCTTTGCTGTGCAAAAGCTTTTAAGTTTCATTAGGTCCCATTTGTTTATTTTTGACTTTATTTCCATTACCCTAGGAGGTGCATCACAAAAGAACTTGCTGTGTTTTATGTCATAGAGTGTTCTGCCTATGTTTTCCTCTAAGAGTTTTATAGTGTCTGGCCTTATATTTAGGTCTTTAATCCATTTTGAGCTTATTATTCGGGGTCTTTTGTGTTTCCATACAAGTTGTAAAATTTTTTTTCTAGTTCTGTGAAAAATACCATTGGTAATTTGAGAGGGATTGCATTGAATCTGTAGATTGCTTTGGATAGTATAGTCATTTTCACAATGTTGATTCTTCCAATCCAAGAACATGGTATATATTTCCATCTGTTTGTATCATCTTTGATTTCTTTCATCATTGTCTTAGAGTTTTCTGCTTACAGGTCCTTTGCCTCCTTAGGTAGGTTTATTCCTAGGTATTTTATTCTTTTTGTTGCAATGGAAAATGGGAGTGTTTCCTTAATTTCTCTTTCTGATTGTTTGTTGTAAGTGTCTAGGAATGCAAGAGATTTCTGTTCATTAATTTTGTATCCTGCTACTTTACCAAATTCATTGATTAGCTCTAGTAGTTTTCTGGTGGCATCTTTAGGGTTTTCTATGTATAGTATCATGTCATCTGCAAACAGTAACAGTTTTACTTCTTCTTTTCCTGTTTGGATTCCTTTAATTTCTTTTTCTTCTCTGATTGCCATGGCTAAAACTTCCAAAGCTATGTTGAATAATAGTGGTGAGAGTGGGCACCCTTGTCTTATTCCTAATCTTAGAGGAAATGCTTTCAGTTTTTCACCATTGAGAATGATGTTGGCTGTGGGTTTGTCACATATGGCTTTTATTATGTTGAGGTATGTTCCCTCTATGCCCACTTTCTGGAGAGTTTTTATAATAAATTGGTGTCGAATTTTGTCAAAAGCTTTTTCTGCATCTACTGAGGTTATCATATGATGTTTAATCCAACAATTTGTTAATATGGTGTATCACAGTGATTGATTTGCATATATTGAAGAATCCTTGCATTCTTGGGATAAACCCCAATTGATCATGGTGTATTATCCTTTTAATGTGCTGTTGGATTCTGTTTGTTAGTATTTTGCTGAGGATTTTTGCGTCTATATTCATCAGTGATATTGGCCTGTAATTTTCTTTTTTTAGTATCTTTGTCTGGTTTTGGTTTCAGGGTGATGGTGGCCTTGTAGAATGAGTATGGGAGTGTTCCTCCCTCTGCAATATTTTGGAAGAGTTTGAGAAGGATAGGTGTTAGCTCTTCTCTAAATGTTTGATAGAACTCACCCATGAAGCCATCTGGCCCTTGGCTTTTGTTTGTTGGAAGATTTTTAATCACAGTTTCAATTTCAGTGCTTGTGATTGGTCTGTTCATGTTTTCTATTTCTCCCTGGTTCAGTCTTGGAAAGTTGTACCTTTCCAAGAATTTGTCCATTTCTTCCAGGTTGTCCATTTTATTGTTATATAGTGGCTTGTAGTAGTCTTTCATGATCTTTCGTATTTCTGTAGTGTCAGTTGTTACTTCTCCTTTTTCATTTCTAATTCTGTTGATTTGAGTCTTCTCCCTTTTTCCTGCTGATGGTTTATCAATTTTGTTTATCTTCTCAACGAACCAGCTTTTTAGTTTTATTGATCTTTGCTCTTGTTTCATTCATTTCATTTTCATTTATTTCTGATCTGATCTTTATGATTTCTTTCCTTCTGCTAACTTTGGGTTTTTCTTTGCTCTTCTTTCCCTAATTGCTTTAGATGTAAGTTTAGGCTGTTTATTTGAGATTTTTCTTGTTTCTTGAGGTAGGATTGTATTGCTATAAACTTCCCTCTTAGAACTGCTTTTGCTGCATCCATAGATTTTGGGTCATTGTGTTTTCATTGTCATTTGTTTCTAGGTATTTTTTGACTTCCTCCTTGATTTCTTCAGTGATCTCTTGGTGGTTTAGTAGCATATGGTTTAGCTTCATGTGTTTGTATTTTTTAGTTTTTTTCCATGTAATTGATATCTAGTCTCACAGCATTGTGGTCTGAAAAGATACTTAATATAATTTCAGTTTTCTTAAATTTACTGAGGCTTGATTTGTGACCTAAGTTGTGATCTATCCTGGAGAATGTTCCATGTGCACTTGAGAAGTAAGTTTATTCTGTTGTTTTTGGATGGAGTGTCCTATAAATATTAATTAAGTCCATCTGGTCTAATGTGTCATTTAAAGTTTGTGTTTCATTATTTATTTTCTGTTTGGATGATGTGTTCATTGGTGTAAGCTGGGTGTTAAAATCCCCTGCTGTGATTGGGTTACTGTTGATTTCCCCTTTTATGGCTGTTAGCATTTGCCTTATGTATTGAAGTGCTCCTATGTTGAGTGCATAGATTCTTACAATTGTTATATATCCTTGGATTGATCCCTTGGTCATTATATAGTGTCCTTCCTTTTCTCTTTTAATAGTCTTTATTTTAAGGTCTATATTGTCTGATATGAGTATTGCTACTCCAGCTTTCTTGTGATTTCCATTTGCATGGAGTATCTTCTTCCATCCTCTCACTTTCAGTCTGTATGTGTCCCTGGGTCTGAAATGGGTCTCTTTTTGACAGCATATATACGGGTCTTTTTTTTTTTTTTTTTTTTTATCCATCCAGCCAGCCTGTGTCTTTTGGTTGGGACATTTAGTCCATTTACATTTAAGGTAATTTTTAATATGTATGTTCCTATTACAATTTTCTTAATTGTTTTAGGGGTTTTTCTGTGGGTCTTTTGCTTCTCTTGTGTTTCCTGCCTAGAGAAGTTCCTTTAGCATTTGTTGTAAAGCTGGTTTGGTGGTGCTGAATTCTCTTAACTTTTGCTTGTCTATAAAGCTTTTGATTTCTCTGTCAAATCTGAATGAGATCCTTGCTGGGTAGAGTAATCTTGGTTGCAGGTTATTCCCTTTCATCACGTTAAATATATCTTGCCACTCTCTTCTGGCCTGTAGAGTTTCTGCTAAAAGATCAGCTGTTAACCTTATGGGGATTCCCTTGTGTGTTATTTGTTGCTTTTCCCTTGCTGCCTTTTAATATTTTTTCTTTGTGTTTAATTTTTGTTTGTTTGATTAGTATGTGTCTCAGAATGTTTCTCCTTGGGTTTATCCTGTATGGGACTCTCTGCACTTCCTGGACATGATTGATTCTTTCCTTTCCCATGTTGGGGAAGTTTTCAACTATAATCTCTTCAAATATTTTCTCAGACCCTTTCTTTCTTTCTTCTTCTTCTGGGATGCCTATAATTTGAATGTTGGTGCACTTAATGGTGTCCTAGAGGTCTCTGAGACTGTCCTCCATTCTTTTCATTCTTTTTTTTTTTATTCTGCTCTGTGACAGTTATTTCCATCATTCTGCCTTCCAGCTCACTTATCCATTCTTCTGCCTCAGTTATTCTGCTTTTGATTCCTTTTGGAGTATTTTTAATTTCAATTATTGTGTTGTTCATTACTGTTGGTTTGCTCTTTAGTTCTTCTAGGTCTTTGTTAAATGTTTCTTCTGTTTTCTGTATTCTATTTCCAAGATTTTGGATCATCTTTATTATCATTACTCTGAATTCTTTTTCAGGTAGTTTGCCTATTTCCTCTTCACTTATTTGGTCTTGTGGGTTTTTATCTTGCTCCTTTGCTTGTAAGATAATTCTCTGTCTTCTCATTTTGTCTAATTTACAGTATTTGAGATCTCTTTTCTCCAGGCTGCAGGGTCATAGTTCCTCTTGCTTCTGTTCTCTGCCCCCAGTGGTGAGGTTGGTCCAGTGGCTTGTGTAGGTTTCCTGATGGGAGGGACTGGTGCCTGCGTTCTGGTGGTGGAGCTGAGTCTTTTCCCTCTGATGGGCATGGCCATGTCAGGTGGTTTGTTTTGGTGTGTCTGTGAGCTTAGTATGACTTTAGGTAGTCTGTGTGCTGATGGGTGGGTTTGTGTTCCTGTCTTGTTTTTTGTTTGGTCTGAGGCATCCAACACTGGGAGCTGCTGGTAGTTGGGTGGAGCTTGGTCTTAGATTAAGATAGTGGCTTCCGTGAGAGCTCTCAGCAATTAATATTACCTGGGGTTGGGAATTCTCTAGTGCTACAGCATCCTGGATTTGGTGTTCCCACCCCAGAGCCTCAGGTCCGACTTCTTGTTGAGGGACCAAGACCCCACAAGTTGCTTATCCCAGAAATAAAGGGGATTAAAAAAAAAGACTAACAAAACCCCAGACAAATGGTAAAAAGTAAAAACAAACAAACAGAAATGGAAACAAGGAAAGACACACAGACACAAAAGAAACAAAAACAGACCCAAATAAATCAAAAAGCAAGAGAACAAGCAGATGAACAGAAGAACCCAAGAACAAAATCAAACAATTAAAAAGAAAGCTGACAAAAACACAAAAACCAAAAGCAAAGCAGAGTGCCAACTAAAGAATGAATCAAAGAAACAAAACAAACTGACAAAAATGATAAAAAAAAGAAAAGAAAAAGAGAAAGGGGAAAGAAGATAGAACAACAGAAAAGCAATGCAGAAATAGGAATATAAAAGAAAATAGAAAATATATTAAGGAAAAAAAAAGACAAAACTCCAGAGAAATGGTAAAAACAAAATCAAACAAACAAAAACAGAAACGAGGAAACACACACATGTAAAAGAAACAAAAACAGAGCCAAATAAAAGAAAAAGCAAGAGAACAACCGACGGAACTCAAAAACAAAATCAAACAAAAACTAACAAAAACACATAACCTAAAAAAAAAAACTGAAGCAGTGTGCCAACTGAAGTATAAAGCAAGGAAACAGAACAAATAGATAAAAATGATTAGAAAATAATAAAGTAAAATAAAATAAAGTAGTATAAAATAAAATAAAATAAAAAGTGAAAAAACACAGGACAACAGAAAAGCAAAGTAGAAATGAAAATATATATAGAAAAAGGAAATATATTAAAGGTAACAAAAAAATAAGGGAAACGAACACAGAACAACAGAAAAGCAAAGTATAAATAGAAATATATATATAAAAATAAAATATATGTTATAAAACATAGAGACCCCAAAGACTAAATAAAAAAAAACTAAAACAGCAACAAACAAAAAATAAAGAAAAAGAAATCAAAAAAAAAAGAAAAAAGAAAAAAAGCCAGAACAACCAACAGAATGAATCAAAACATAATAAAATTAGTAGTAATAATTTTGTTTCCCTGGGGTCTCTGCTGTAAGTGAGCCACAACCCACCTCTGCCTCCCCAAGAGGCTCTCCTCTGTCTCTGGGCTGGTCTCTGGACCTGCTGTGGGCCCTGTGGGGACCCCTCAGACTCTGATCTGGCCCAGTTCCTGTGTGTGCTGCCCCCCAAAGTCCACAGCTGCCAGAGCTAGACCATTTTCAGTTGTGGGAACACTCACTGTCTACTCAGATATTCCATAGATGGGATTTATCTGCAGCTTGTACAGCTGATGGAAAGATTTTCGATCTTCTTCCTTAGTCACCCCATACCTGGGGTTCAGCTTTGGTTTTATCCCCACCTCTGCGTGTAGCCCACCCACAGGAGTCTGGTCCTGAGGCTCTCTGGGAGCCCTTGGTTCTGCCCCTGTGAGGACCAGGCACAGAAGTGGTATGACGGACTGGATTGCGGGAGCCCCGGCGGTGCCAAATGCATAGGGAAGCCAGTGGTCAAGGGCACAGAGATACGGCCCTAGTGAGGGCCTTTTCTGGTGCCCGGCATAAGGCACGTGATAGCCAGCTCTGAGGGTTTTTTTTTTAATTGTTCAGCAGCCGGCACACAAGAGCCAGCCCTGAGCGGGCTTCTTTTATTGTTGTTGGCAGGCACCAGCGTGTGGGGAGAGAGAGGCTACAATAGTGGCTCCTCCTGCTGCGTGTGACTCAGCAGTAGCGCCTGCTTCCATGGCAGTCCAGTCTTCCTCTGTAGGCATTCCCTGCTGCAGATTTCCTCCCTCCCATCCCCCAGTCCATCTCCCCACAGCCAACTGCAGTTCGCTTTCTGGGCCTGTTCTCCAATCTCCACGCACCAGCTCCCAGCCTCTTTGCACACCTGTGAACACACATCCCAGTCTGGGGCATGTAGGGCCGTGGTATGGACCATCTGTGTATTTCTCACTCCATCCCATCTGCCACAGATCGGCCGCTTCATCCTCTTCCAACAGCCTCAAATGCTTCCCTTCTGTCCCAGTCAATTTCCCCAATGGAGAGGGGGTTTCCCCATTGGAGAGAGGGTTTCCCCGAATTTAAGAATCTCTCTTCTGCTTCAGATCCCCCACCCTGGGGTCCAGGTCCCATTCCACTTCCTCTCCTCCTCTTTCTCCCTTCTTTTTTTCCATCCTACCCAGTTATGCAGGGATCTTTCTAGTCCTTTCTGGTGTCCAAGGTCTTCTGCTAGTTTTCATCTGGTGTTCTGTGAAAATTGTTGCATCTATAGATGTATTCCTGATGCATCTATGGAGAGAGATGAACTCCACATCCACCTACTCCTCGACCATCTTGAATCTCCCCTCTCTCTGCTTTCAAAAGACAAGGCATCTTTTCTTTAAGTGGAAACTTATTAAAACCTGACATATAAGATAATTGGTCTCCTGACTCCAAGTCCAGATCTTGTATATTTGGCTGCACTTTTTCATGTCTGTCCAGATATGCTTACAAAGGCAACAAATATGTCTCACTGGTGGATTGATATCAGAAATTTCTCAGGTAGAGGTTTATTCCTTTGACTTAATATTTCATTACCCATAAAAAACAAAGCCTGTGGGGGAAAAACACAGTAAGACATTATTAAGCCCCACTAGTTCTTAAGACTTTAGTGGAGCCAAGTTTACATTCTTTCTTTGGAGTCAGTTTTGATGGGTAGAGGAGAGGAAGCTGGATCATGAAGATTACATGCATGAAAAATGGGGCAATGTCTAGGGAGATGCTCCAGCAAGAGGAGACGGCCTTGTATGGTAGTTTCAGTGAGGCTTATCGAATTTGTATTGTGTAGTCACTTTTGTCTTCTAGATTTGCCCCCCTCACACCATCTTTAGGAAAGTTTCAGTGCCTTAACTTCCTGTTGGTTTTGATCAATTTTGCTAAGACACTATATCCACCTACCTGGGGAATATTTCATATTTCTGTTAGTGGCAGATCATTCAGAAAAGCCTGAGTCTCCTTCCAGGTGAGACATTCATAAAGGCCGGCTAGATCCTTCCACCCTGCTACCCTCTTACTCCAGTTCAGAGATAATCCAAGGGACTACTGGCAAGAGCAGATTGTGGTCCTTTTACTTGGTTAACTATAAACCACCAGTGACCCCCTTAGCCCTGCCAGGTAGCTTTGCACATTGTGGGCTGGAGAGAAATCTTCTCCAGGAAAAGATTGCCAATCAGGTGGTCACCTCGCCCTGCTGTTAACATATTCCATGAGAGCTGATGAAAGCTATAGGCACTTTCCCCAGTGTATGTATGCCCACAAAAATTGTGTGCTGTTTTGAGAGACCAATGGAACCCTTGAAATCCCATCTCTAGAATGTCTAGGGGTACATGGAGGCCAGGTTAAGAACCCCTGAAGGACCCTGGACCCTATAGGCCATCAAGGCCTTGGAGGCAGTCACTGGTGATTGCTACTGACCTATCAAAACCCCACAAACCAGACTGACATAGACCACAGAAAACAGTGGTTGAAAATGGGAAAGTCATTCACTTCTTCCCTGACCTTCAGGTTCCTCAACCACAAAATGGGGGAAATAATAATACCCCCTACTTAGCTCAAGGGGTAAAGTAAATCTGTTGATTAGGGCCAGATATAAATAAAAGAGAATGGTGAGGTCTGTGGCACACTGAGACGGGCATTGTGTGAAATTCAAATTTTATGAAATAATGTGGAGCCTCATAAAAAATCTGTGGGCTGAATTTGGCTTTGGGCTACACATTTCAGATTTCCAAAAAACGTAAAGTAGGGCACTCTGTTAACTGATGTGTGTGTGTGGGGAGTGGCAGGCGCAGATGGGACAACCAAGGCCTATTTTTTATGTTTTTATGTGCCTAGCATAGAAGACTGATAATTAGTGTGGTTTGGAGGGGCTTCTCCTTCAAATATCTCCCTCTTCCAGGAACTGAAATCCTAACCATTAGGGTGTGGGGACTTGGAGGGAGGGAGAATAGTGATGATTAAGGGATTAATCGTTCTCATTAACATGTAAATATGTTATCTATAATGGAAAACCTATTGATTCTCTTTTGGCTGTTAACGCTTAAGCATTTTACGACAGTAATCAAAAACCTCTGTAAACTGTAATTATACCCTTTAGCTTTAATATCAATGTTTGATTACCTATTGTGTATGAGGTACCCTACTAGGGGCTGGGATTACATACATGAATACAGCTTGGCCCTACCTTCAAAGGCTTTTGACTGCAATGGCCAAGGTGGTGCTTTTTTGTTCATTACTGGATACCTGGCACCCCACAGTGCCTGGAACATAGCGGGGAACTTGAGAAATGGGTGGGAGCTAGGCACCGCCCCAGCCTTGTGACATGCATGACAAATGCCAGTTGTGAGGTGTAGTGGGCACTGTGAGTGAGTTTTTCAGAAAAGCTTTAGGAGGGAGAGGAGACTGAGGAGATGGATACAGGTGGGGGGAAAGCGAGGGGTCAGGGACTGTTGAAGAAAGAGGTGATCTTGCTGGGAACTCCGTTTCCGCAGCAGGTCTGGGATGCTTGGGTGGTGGAGACCCCAGAAGAGGAGGATGTCAGTGAACAGGGGGAGCTGGGGAAGAGCTGGAATTGGGGGGCCAGCTGGGGCAGAGCTGGTGGTAGGATGGCTCTAGGGGCCAGGTGGGGCTGGTGCTGGCCAGCTGAGAAGGCTCTGCTAGGTGGGCATTCAGGCCAGGCTGCTAGCAGGCTCCTAGCTTGTGAGGGCTTCCCATGAGGTCCTACTAGGCGAGTGGAGAGCCACAGAGTCCCAGGGTCCCCGGTGGCCCTGGCCTCTGTGATGTCTGCCGTTGGTTTCATGAGAACGCTCCTTGGGTAGGAGTTAGAGACCTTTCCCAAGCCCAGTGTTTTCATGCTTCCTGGTACCTGGAAAAAAGGGTTATCTCTCAGTCCTCTTCCAGACTTAAGTGATAATTTTTATAACTGCAGGGTTTTATGTTGGTTATTCTCCCCTGATAACAGAGCTGTTAATTGCAGCCCTTATCAATGTCCGTTAGAGCAGAATGGTGTGAAGTGAAAATAATGTTTTCAGGTGTGACTTGCACTCTCTCCCAGGTTTGGCACCTTGACTTAGTTTAAGGTCAGGACATCCTGTTAGATACTGGAAGTGAGGATCTGAGCTTGACTCATATCTGTGGGCAGCACTGGTGGTTTTTCCTGGTTCCTGCAATCTCACCGACAACATTTCAGCCTCCTCTCCTGCCATTACAACCCTCAGGACGAGGAACCAAAGTATTTGCAGTTACTGCACAAGCCGATGTTTTCATACCAGGAGACACTGAATGATTCTGCCTATTTAGTCTCTAAAAGCCTTGATTTGCTCATTTAGAAAATGGGAATAATCACACCTAACTGTTAAGTTGCTGTGAGGAAGTTTGGTGTGGTTGAAAGAGCATAGATTTTGGAGTCAGATGGAAAAAGGCTGTAATTTCTTCTCTCCCATTTACCACATTACTGAGTGGTCTTGTGTTATTAACAAGAGTCTCAGTTTCCTCAACTGGTAAAATGCATATAATCACGATGACCTTCATTTGGCACATAGAAGACAAGCTTGGGTGATAGCACCCTCCCTTTCTTCCTCATCCATATGGTTCATCCGAGTCTTAACTCCTTGCGGACACGTAATGGAGGCTCATCATGGCGCCTTATCTCTCACCTTCCCTGAGCTCCCAGAACACTCTTGAACTGGGTGGTTCTCCCTTTCTCAGCCTACTATTTCCCTTTCTTGCAAAATGACCACTCCTTTCTCCCTCATCTCACTCTTCCAAGAAGTTGGCCTCCATTAGGTGTTGGGAGGAAAGCAATGTGATTAAATTGGTTCATATCAATGTGCTAAGGAATGATCCACCTGTCAGCTTTATAGGAGTATTTGCATTTTCTAATGGAATTCATAATCAATGGTAGAATCATCTTGGTAGAATTTCTGGCTGGAGGAAAAAGGAAAGTGTAGAATTTCAGGCATTATGGAGGGGGCAATGGTGTTAAGATTGGGAAAGTGTTGAGGTTGGTCAATTATGCAGCCCAGTCGCCTGCAGTGTCTGCACCTAAATCTGTCCCTGGGCAGTGTGTGACCAAAGAACACAGCTCTTTGAGAGCTAAATCTAGAGGGAGATGCTATCTATCTGCATCCAAGTGCAATTCCTTCAAAGACCTGAAGGATTAAGATCTGGCCTCTTAAAATTATTTTTTAGAATTTGCATGGCCCATTTTACTTTCAGAGTTCTTTTATTCATTAATTAGTTATTCATTTTTGGTTTTCTAAATTTATTTATTTAATTAATTTATTTTTGGCTGCATTGGGTCTTCGTTGCTACGTGCGGGCTTTCTCTCATTGTGGCAATCGGGGGCTACTCTTGGTTGCGGTGTGCAGGCTTCTCTTTGCGGTGGCTTCTCTTGTTGCGGAGCACCAGCTCTAGGCACGCAGGCTTCAGTAGTTGTAGCATGCGGGCTCAGTAGTTGTGACCCGCAGGCTCTAGAGCACAGGCTCAGTAGTTGCAGCACACAGGCTTAGCTGCTCCATGGCATGTGGGATCTTCCCAGACCAGGGCTTGAACCCATGTCCCCTGCATTGGCAGGTGGATTCTTAACCACTTCGCCACCAGGGAAGCCCAGTTATTCATTTATTTAATGCAGTTTTTAATTGTGTGCTTATTCCATCTCTCAAAGGTGGAATTATTCAGAAGAACACTTAAAAGAAATTAACAGTATGACAGGGCTTATAATTGTGCTTTAATCTTAAATTAATATCCCTCCTGTTTTCACGTCACCACGACGATTATCCCGAACGGTACCAGAAACAGGAAATTATGTATTGCCTTATATATGGCATTCCCTCCTGGAGAGCACACCATTTATCATGGCTTTTTAATCTTCTCCATGTGCAATGGAAGATAAAACATCTCAACAATATTTCAGGGTTTGGAGAAGATTAAAGCCCTACAAACGTTGTGTTTGTTTCACCCAATTCCTCTGCTGTATCTAACCGGGTCAGAGTTTACGTGGGTTTGGATATACCTGCAGGAATGTGGTTGTTTATTTGGGGTTTCTGGGGACCCTCTGAAAAAGTCACATAAGTAACCCAAGCAGGAAAAACTGGAAACATGTAGGTTTCTCTCAATATTTTCTTCTCCCAAAACTTCCTTTTTTCAGTGCTAACAGAGCGTGCCTGTGACATTTGCTGAATTAAGAGTAAAGAGGGCAAAGCCGGCATTTAGATCCTTGGACTGGCTGCGGATTTCTTCTTCCTTAGAAAAAGGACCCTCACTTTAGGCTGCAGCTCCCCAAATGGAAATGCTGCTGCCACCTTTTCTGCCCTCAGAGGAGGCCTGAGAAAGATGCTTTGAGACCCCTGAGAACAGCCTGTTGGAAATTGTCTTAGTCAGGGACCTCCAGAGAAATAGAACCAATATGGTGAACCAATATAAATAGGAACTATATAAACCAGTATTTATATAAATTGGCCCACAGCACTGTGGGAGCTGTCAAGTCCAAAATCTGTAGGGCAGTCTGGACATTCAAGTAAGAATTGATGTTGCAGTCTTGAGTCTGAAGTTTGTCAACCCAAGGCAGAATTTCTATGTGTCAGTCTAGAGGCAGAATTTCTTCTTTTGAGGGAAATCTCAAGTCTTTGCTCTTAAGCCCTTCAACTGATTGAATGCGGCTCACCCACATTATGGAGGATAATCTGCTTTACCTAATGTCAACTAATTGCTACAAAGGATCTTGGCCAAAAGGCTGAGAAGTGATAAAAGTCAACTGATTGTAAATGTTAATTACATCTAAAAAAAATATCTTTCCAGTAACACCTAGATGAGCATTTGACCAAAAAACTAAGCATCATAACATAGCCAGATTGGCACTTAAAATTGACCAGCACTGAGACCAAGCATCTTGCTGACTGTGGAGTCTGTAGTGCCTTCTTCATATGACAAGCAGGGGACTCCAAAGCTGCCTGTTCCCCTGGCCATGACTGGTGAGCTTGCCCAGTTGGCAGTTTCCTCCATCAACCAGATTCCCTTCTTTGGAGAAAAGCTCAGTGTGGCCCTTGTAGGATGGCCAAGGTTTCTTCCTGGGCATCTCTTCCTCTCTTTGGCATCACTTCCTCTCTTCCTAGCACAGCATTCCTGACCTCCCGTTCAGGGGCACAGGGCATTTCCACAGTAGCATTTTTGAAAAGCAAACTCTTTCATCTATGTGTAATATACATCCAGAAAAAAGCACAAACCATATGAGCACAGTCTGATGAATTTTCACCAAGAGAGCCTCCTCGTGTAACCAGCCCTGGACCAAGAAACAGAGCATTCCCACTCCTCAGAAGCCCCCCTTGTGTGCAACCCCAGTCACTGCTCCTGACCCTTAAGGGTGACCTCTATGTTGACCTGTAGCAAAACACATTAATTTTACCTTTATTTTGAGTTCCATATAAGGGGACAACATGGTAAGTCTGCTTGCACCATAGCCTGGTTTTGTGTGGAGAAATACCATGATGGGAAATCCTCTGAGTGCCCCTGTCCTGGTCTTTTCATCTCTGCTTGCAAACAACAAACACAGCAGGTCTGTTACACACGGGACATTGTGCCAGAGACCGTGGACACACACGGTTGCCTAAAGGATGTTACAAACAGCACCTGGTGGGGACATCGGAAAGGGGCCCTGTCTCCACATTCTCAGAACTGACTTCAGCCCCTAGTGTGTCCTCTCAGAAACCCTCTCCAAGTGAGGGCAGCACTCCCGATTTGCTCGGTGGAGAAAGGGAGCTGGAAGTGCTCCCTTGAACTTTCTTTTCCGGGCAGAGCCCCAGGCTGGGAGCTTCTGTCACTGACCCCCTGTTCTCACCTCTCAGGGCCCTCCTGGCTGATAGGCTGCTTGCTGATAAGCACTGTGGTTGGTAGCGATTTACTGCACCAACCTTCTGATAAGGTGCTTGTATCTTAGTAACATTGTAAGCCACAGGGCAGCCTTGCTCCCGGTGTGTGTGTGTGTGTGTGTGTGTGTGTGTGTGACCCATGGGGGCTGTTTGCTCCCATCTCCTTCAGTGGCTTCTTTCCTCCTCCAGACCCCCAAATAGGATATTACCCAGGGTTGAATCCTTGTGCCCCTCTCTTTATTACATTGCTCTTGATCATAGACATTAATTCCTTCCATACCTCCAAGTATTCCTGAACCCTGATTTTCCACGGCCAGAGGACAATTTCCTCCTGGGATCTTGCCCACGCCTTAGACTCGTGCTCCTGAAATGTCCTCCCCCATCACCACCGTGCTGCTCTCCTTGCCCACCTCTCCACAACCCACCCATCTCTTCATTCTGCCTGCGAGATGCCCATGTGTCTGGGCCTTTTTTCCAGCCCACTCCCCCCGCCCCCGCCCGACCATCACCCCCATCCTCTCCCTTTTTACCTCTGTCTGGATTGCTGAAAACGCTGCCCTTCTGGCCTCATCACTCTGTATCCCCACATTCCTTGCATCATCACTGGATGCATTATTTAGTCAGCCTGAAATTGCTGCCCAGAGCCTATGGGATAAAGCTTCAGTCGTCGGCCGGGCGCGCAAGCCCTCCATGACCTGTCCCTGAAAACTCACCTCAGTGGAGATCCTGTGATTTCCCCAGGCGCCGGCAGCCACAGCTCGGCATTTCTCTCTCCTGCTGCTTTTGCTGCTGCTGCTTCTGTGGGACAAAATGCTTTAGCACCGGACAGATGAGTGGGATCACAGAGATCAAGCCCTTCTTCTCATGGAGTATCCTGGTACCTCCTGCATATCACACAGCCTCTTGGCTTGGGAAGCCTTTCCTGATGATCCCAGCAGGAAGTGATCTTTCCCTTCTTGAACTCTGTGGCATCTATGATCTGTGTGGTTCTTACCTCATTTAGAATTAATTTTATATCTGAGTGTTTAACCTCCCTGTGGTTGACAGAGTAATGTTCCTCACCCACCAACAATGTCCATGCCCTAATCCCTGGACACTGACTGTTATGTTACAAGGCAAAGGGGAATTAGGGTTGAGGATGGAATTAAGGTTCCTAATCAGGTGACCTTGAGATGAGGAGGTGATCTTGGATTATCCATGTGAGCCCAATGTAATCACAACTGTCCTTAAAAGTAGAGGAGCGGGGCAAAGAAAAGACTCAGTTTCAGAGGGTTGTGAAGTGGGCAAGACACTCCTGGCCAAAGACAGAGGAGGTGGCTATGAGCCAAGGAAGGTAGGCAGCCTCTAGAAGCTGGAAAAGGTAAGGACACGGATACCACAGAAGGGAACTCAGCCCTAATAACACCTTTGATTTTAGCACCGTGAGATCTGACCTAGAATTATAAGACAATACATCTGTGTTGTTTTAAACCAATTTTGTGGTAATTTTTAATAGTAGCAATAGAGAATTAATACACTAAATTTTGAGGACAGGGTGAGCAGAAGACCTTCCTTCTACTTCTTTGTGTTTCTCACAGAGTGTAGCATAGTGCCTTGTATATATTAGGTGCTCAGTAAATGTTTGCTCTATGGATGCAGACTGGTTCCAGGAAACTGAAGAGGGCAAAGCCAGCCTTTGTGCCTTCCCATCACCCCCTCAGAATCTGTTATGCCCTCCTGGGCTCTCATCCTGGCCCTTCACCATCAACCTTTTCTGTGTCCCATTCCTGATTTTATGTAATTTCTGTTAATGGATAATATTTTAAGATTAGACCCTTCCTGGGAATATTCGCACTGAAAAGGGTAGCCCTAGAGCTATAAACACACCCACACCCAAAGGCATTAATCCATAATGGTGGAACAAGTAGGCTAGGAGGTGATGATCGTGACCTTGGATCAGCTTCCCATGGGTTTGTTAGTCCTCCTTGTCCATTTCTACTCCGATGGACAAGGAACCAGAAGACATGGGTCCTCAACTTGGCTTCTTCACCAACTTGCTGGGTGTCTTTAGAGGAATCACTTAACATTTCTGACCCTGAGAACAGGTTTATAAGCTTTCCCCACCTCACAGGCTGTAACTCCAGGCCACCTCAAGAAATGGGGTGAGGGCTGACCCTGCCCAGAAATTCAGCAAGTGAGATAGCGAGTCGAGAATGTACCCCTGTTTGTTTTAATATACAAATAACATTTAAAGTGGACACAGCTGGAAGATGCACATTGATCCTGTGGCGGCCTACACCCCTGGCACCTTGAGGGTAGAATACCACAGTCTAGGTGCTTAGTTTGGTTACCTTGTGTCCATTTTAAATGCTGTTTTTATATTAAAACAAACATGGGCACATTCCAGACCCACTGTCACACCTGCTGAATTTCTGGGCAGGGCCAGCCCTCACTCGCGCCATTTCCCGAGGTGGCCTGGAGGTACAGCCAGCAGAGGGCCCGGCTACTGGCCCTGATCTCATTTACACTTTCCTTTTACCCCAAGCCTGGGCTCAGCTAGGTGAACAGGACCCAGAGTTGGCCACCCAGAAATTTAGCAGGTGAGATAGTGCCCCTCCTAGGCAATCACATTTCCCCCTCTTCTTCCCCCCCGGGGTTAGTTCCTGACCGTCTTGCCTCACTGTCTGGTGCGATGGGCTCTGTTACCTTATCTGCTGTGTGGAGCAATGGCACTTCCATTTCTGCTCAGACACACCTGTGTCCTGCGGGTGGGACAGTGGGAGGACCTTGTGGGACTGAGGTCACAGTCGGGGTTCTGGTCTCAGTTCTGCCATCAGCCAGCTGGGAACTCTAAGCGGCTCACCTCACCTCTATGGGTTAACCGTTCCTCAATTAAAAAGATGGGCTTGGAGTAGATGGACTTGGAAAACGGGACAACCAAGAACCCCTACTCAGAATTCTTTAAGGACAACCATCCCCATCAGGAGGAAGCCCAACTTTCTCACTATGGCTCACAAAGCCTTTTGTGGTCTGGTCCCTCCTTACCTTGAGGGCTTTTTCTTGTTCTCCTTCTCAGATTCCAACTTCTGGCAATAATGAATGCCTTCCAGTTTCCAGAATATGCCATGTTCTCTCTTATTCCCAGAACTTTGCAAATGATGCTCCTCTGTCTTCAGTGCATTTCCTGTGCCCTTTCCTGCTTCTCTCTCTCTTAGATTCTTACATCCTTTGGGGGGCTCAGCTAAGACTTCACTTCCTGGGGTAGTCTTTCTGACCCCGCCACTCAGATCTTATTAGGAGCTATTTTCCTGCAGCCCACTAACATGCGGCCTTTATTTTGGCACAGTTCTAATAGCCTGCTTACTGGTGTGAGTCCACCCCTACTAGTCTGCAGGCTTCTCCAAGGCAAGACCTGTGATTTTTTTCCCTGTGGAATCCCCTGTGACTAGATCCGTACTGGCCAGTATGGTAACCACTGGCCACTTGTGGCTACTGGGTGCTTGAAATGTGGCTACTCTGAGTTGAGATGTGCTGGAACTATAAAATAGACACGGGATTTCAAACATTTAGAACAAAAAAATGCAAAATAATTTTACACTCTTGTTCATAATTTTTTTAAATGTTGGAATGATAAGACCTAGGATATACTGCATTAAATAAAATATATTACTAATATTAATTTCACTTGTATTTTTTTACTCCTGCAGCTACTAGAAAATTTAAAACCACATATGAGGCTTTGCATTTGTGGCTCAAACTATATCTCTATTGAACTCTACTGGCCTAGAGTGTACAGCCTGGCACATCTGTTGAGTGAATGAGTTGGTGGATGGATGCATAGGAAAGGGAAAGGATAGGTGACCGTCTTTTCGCCTCAGCCTCAGCTCATGTTGCTTTAAGATCTGACTGCTTCAGGTGTGACCCCATGGTCCTCTCATGCTGAATGTTCTGAGCTGGGCAGTCTTGCAGATGGCCTGGATCCCCAAGGGATGGAGAAAATTGAGGTGAAACATGCTGCCTGGAGTCTATGGGTCCAGTCCTGCAGGCGTATGGTGCATCTTGCCCATATCCTCAGGAATAAAGTACTAACTGGACATCCTGAATTGGGAACAGGGTAGATGCTCATTTTGAACAGTCGCAACGCCCTTCAATAACCATCTGGGCCATGCCTCTCATTAGCAGTGGGTGAGGGCACTTCTCTTACTGGAAACAACTCATTTTATAATACCTTGATGCCATAATCAAGAGGAGTTGATTGATTTGGGAATTTCCCAAGGCTCTGTACCCCTGAAGAACAAAGACCTCTTTTCTTCAAGACTATCTGTAGCTTTCTTTTGTGTATAGAACTTTGACTTTTTCCTCATCCTGTACTTTGCGGGCTGATTGTAAAACCAGATTGCGAAGGGGAATTGAATAGACCATGCTATCACTGTCTTTGAACTTTGATGTTTTTTGAGGATTTAGTGATTGCTTGGAACAGCCATGGGTATAGTGAGAGCACAATCTTCTGAGGTGCTAAAGCGCTAACTGGGCACAGAAATGCTTCAGTCTGGCTGACATTTTGAAAGCCGTATTCTTAGAACACAGAAGGTTCAGGTTCTTACAATCGTAGCCAGCATTTACATAGTGCATTTATAATTCCAAAGCCCTTTCACACACGGTATCTCACTTGGTCCTTATATTTTATTGGTGCCCTTTTAAACAAATCTCTTTGATTGAATTGTCCGTAGTTTGTGGCTTCAGTTTCTTTCTTCTCTGTCTGTTAAATGTCCTCAATCATGCTTTCAAGGCCCACCACTCTGTTAAAACTGCTCTGTTAAGGGTCACCCTGACCCACACATTGCTAGGTCCAATCATCAATTCTCAGTCTTCTCATTTTGCTTGACCCATTTGAGTCATTTGACACAGTTGGTTGCTCTTTCCCTCTTGAAATTCTTTCTTCATTTGGCTTCAACAATGTCACACTTGCCCGCCTTTCTTCTGACCTCACAGGCAGCTTCTTCTCCATCTCTTTGGCTGTTACCTCCACAACTCCCTGACTTTTAACCTTGGAGGCTTTTAGATCTTAGATCTCAGACATTAAAAAAAAAAAAAGAAATCTATAAACACTTCATTGGTGATTTCACCAAGTCCCATGGTTTTAAACATTATTGATATGCCAACAATTCTATAAGCCTGGACCTCCGCTCTTAATTTCAGACTTCTATATCCAACTGCCTACACAACATTGCCACTCACGTGTCTAAAAAACACCTCCAATTTTACAATCTCAAAGTGAGTCTCTGAACTTCTCCTCTAGACATGCTCCTTCTGTGGTCTTCTCCATTCCAGTTAATGCCAACGTCATTCTTCCATTTGCTAAGACCAGAGACGGCAGGGTCAGTCTCCTCTCTTTCTTTTACAGCCCACAGAAGATATTTTCATCTCTAACATCAAGTTTCCTCCAGAACATGACCACGGCTCACCATCTCCACTGCTGTCATTCTGGCCTGTACACCATCATCTCCTGCCTGGATTATCTCAGAAGTCTCACAATCAGCTCAGGACAGTCTGATCTCAGCCAAGTAGTCAGAGTGATTCTGCTAAAAGGGAAATCAGAACATGTCATTCCTCTCCTCAAATGGCCACCACTTACCCAGAGACAAAGCCAACATCTTTGTAATGGTCTTAAAAGCCCAGCACAACATGGCACTCCCTCTGACACCACTGACAAGTCCCTTCCACCTCATTCCTTGCCAGCCAGCCCGGCCTTCAGGCTGCGTCATTCAATTCCAGGTGACATGCCTGCCCTGTGGTTTTGCATTTGCTTTTCCCTGGAATGCTCTCCCCTCAAACAGCCTTATGTCTTCCTCTTCTGCCTCATTTGCACTTTTACTCAAATATCTCCTTCCTACACGCAACGCCTGATCTCCCTATTTCCTTTTCCTTCTGTATTTTTTTCTCCATTGAACTTAACACTATCTAACACACTACATATTTTACTTATTTATATTTTTTATTGCCTGTCTTATATTAAACTGTTAGATCCATGAGGGTAGGCATTTTAATTTTAATTACTATATCACCTGGCATCTAGAGCAGTGCTTGACACATAGGACACGCTCATTAAAGATTAGTAAATAAATGAATGGTTTTATTAACTAAGAAGAATTATTATCCTTTTCTCCCTTCTATGAATGAAAGAACTGGGAACTCAGTAAGGACCCAAAGTGACACCAAGCATACATGCACACCTATAGATACCTATACACACAAAACAAAACTTAACTAAACACAGGTATGGCATAACCAACGTGTTTGACCCAAAGAAGTGGGTGAGGTGCAGTGCAGGGTCAAGATTATTGTAGAGACTACTTATATTTGATAATGGTTGGTCTGGTCACTGGAGGGTTGTAACTAAGCAGTAAACTGAAAAAGAATTCAGCTTAATGTTTTTTACATGTTACTTATTTTTCAAATAATCTTGGAGGCTTTTCATTAAATATTAATTTTCACGAAGACATCAAAGTCACCATCATTTTAACTCTAAGCTTTACATCCTATAAGAAAAGGTGAAATTGTAAAGTGTCATTATATAGCAACCAGAGTGGGAAATTCTTAAAAGCGAGATTAAATTAGAGAAGGCTCAGTTCCTCTCATCACAGTATTGCCGGCGCCTTCAAGTTCTAGTTGCTGGTTGCCAAAGGCCGCTGGATAGGAACAGGAGGAGTTCAAAGAGTACCTCTTCTATCCTGATACTGCAAAGTCCATTTTTAGGTGGTACAGATTAGAAAATAAGGTTTCAAGTATCAGTTTGGGATTTTACCTCCCGTAGGAAGACTTTCTTAAGCCTCCAGAATTGGCTAGATGTCCCTTGCTGTAGTCAGGGCTGGCTTCATGGTCATGCCACCTGTGCGGTCCCACAAGGCCCCCTGTTTAGAAAGGTTTTGCGCTTGGTTTTATGCTTTGCTATCACTGCCTTAAAATTCTTAATCATTTTTGAACAAGGGGTCCACATTTTCATTTTGTACTGGGCCACACGTGGGCCAAGCCTCATGGATAAGTAAGTCATAGCTGAGCTAGGTAGGGAGTGTTAAGTGAGGCTCAGGATGGACAAGGAAGAGCCAACTTCAATTATGTTTAACTGATCATACATGACATTGGGTTATTTGATAGTTTTGTGATCATATTTGCATGAATTTCCTGCACATGTTTGGCTATGGCTTCATTTTATGATTCATTAAATTTAGTTCTATTTAAATTGCAGTTTCAAAATTTGTTTCACTGTGTTCTGATAGTTTTCCAAAACTCATAAATCTAAGCTTAGTGATACGGCATGTAATCCTTGGTAATACATTCTAACATGATGCTGTTCTTCTGATGAAATAGGGGAAATGCAATATCTAAATTGCCACATTCTTTTTCTTTTTTTTTTTTTGAGGAAATGTTCTTTGCCTCTGAAAAGCTGTTTTTCAAATCTGAAATCATGAGAACAATAATGGCATATCCAAAAGTCCTATAAAGGCTAGATAGGTCATACACATAAAGGAAATAGACCGGGTGTGAATGATAGGAACGTGGCCAAATGGGGAATAGGCATGTGGTTTAAAGGGGCAGCTGCTTCCCAGCTCCAGCTCACTGATACGGGGAGTGTAAGTCTGCTGTCACTAGAACTTTCTTTTGCTCTCAAAGGAACTCCAGACATAGGAATTTATGTGAAATTTCTTGGTTTTTAAAAATGTGGGCTTAAGTAAAATGCCATGTGACCATGCTTAACTAATTAATTAGTTTTTGGTTGTGTTGGGTCTTCGTTGCAGTGCGTGGGCTTCTCATTGCAGTGGTTTCTCTTGTGGAGCACAGGCTCTAGGCACGTGGGCTCAGTCGTTGTGGCTCATGGGCTCTAGAGCACAGGCTCAGTAGTTGTGGCGCATGGGATGTTTCTCTGCGGCATGTGGGATCTTCCCGGACCAGGGCTCGAATCCGTGTCCCCTGCATTGGCAGGCGGATTCTTAACCACTTTACAACCACGGGAGCCCCCATGTGACCATTCTTGTAGAGGTAATTCTTAACATGATTCCCTCACTTTGTCCCAAATGGCTCTCCAATATGTTTCCTTTCTCTTACATGATAAGCATTTTAAGATAAAGAAAAAAATCTATAATTTCATTTTGAGGCTCTTTAGAGAGAATGTCTGTAACATTTAACACTTACGAAGAAATGTTAAATTTGAAATCTAATGACAGCAACACACCTGCTTAGCTAACCTCCTATCAGTGGGAAGGGCCAAATGGTACAACTTCCGATATTTCTGTAACCTTTAGAAGCTTCTCCATCATAGCAATAGAAATTTAATATAAGCCCCACAAGTCATCAAATTTTTTCTGGGAGCTACATTAAAAAAATAAAAAAGAGACAGGTAAAATTAATTAGAATATTTTATTAAATTCAATAAATCTAAAATATTGCCATTACAACAGGTGATCAATATAAAAATGACTAAAGAGGTATTTTACATTCTTTTCTTTTATACTAAGTCTTTGAAATCCAGTATGTATTTTATAGTTATAACACACTTACGTCTGGATCAGCCACATTTCAACTGCTCAATAGACACACGTGTCTAGTGGTTACTTTATTGGAAAACTCAGGTTTGATGTGTCCTGCTGTGCTTACATGTCCAAAGTCACTCAGCTAGGAAGTTGGTAGATCCAATAGTTTTGCTCAGTATTTTAGACTCTTTGCCTTTTTCAGTACATGGGCCTGTCTCTAAGTGCAGAATCCTGACACCTAGCTTGGGCTTGGCATTTGTAGGGTTTGAGAAGATTCAGGCAGGGAAGTAATGGAAACAGAAAAATAAAAGACGAGACTAAATCTGAAAATGCTGCAGGAGTAGCAGGGGTCACACTTAGAATTTCAAGGTGACAACTCCTCTTAGGTGCAGAAAGTGTGCTTCTTTCTCACCATGAGAGGTGCATGAGGCTGAACATGTGCAAGTAGCACTCGGGAAAACGGGCCTTGCTGAGACAGCGGGTATCATCAACTCAGGTGGTTTGGATGTGAGGCAAGCAGAGCTTCTGCAGTGGGGCAGCTAAGCAAGAGGAGGATGCACTTTCACTTCTGGTTGGGGAAACCAACTCATCTGGCCATTTGAGGATGACTGGGTGATTTACAATATCCAACTGGTGTGGGAGACTCAGGTGCTGCTGTTGGGATGAAGTGAAGGCAGTGGTCAGGAAACAGCAAGAGGAATTTATGTGGCCATCCTTGGTCCCAAGTGTCTGGGTAGAGTCTCTCTGGAGGGGTCCAGAGATAAGCCTGGGGTGTGGTGCTTCCTGAGTCCATTGGCCCCTTATGGTGGCAGGTGTTTCCTGACTGTACACCAACAATCATAAGGGAAATAGTTTTGAGCACACTTGTGGCTCATTAGTCCACGCTTTGTCTCAGAGGATGTAGAGTTTTGCTTTTTCCTAAAAAATTAGCATATGTTGACTTTCAACACATTTTTTTGGTTGTTGTTTTTGCTTTTCAGCATTTGCACAGAACTTTGCACTGGTTTCCATCAGTTGTGCTTTTGACTAGCTTGGTTCTTCATTCAGCCAACGTTAGTGATTTTGCTGCAGATTAAAAACATAAGTATTTGGTTGAAAATTCTGTATTTTGGAGCTGGAATTCTCTGAACCATGATTGGATGGCTAAGTCTGTGTAGTTCCTTATACGGGATATACTTAGGGAATTAGAGGGTTTCGGGGTTTGGGTCAGGCTGAGGAACAACCTTAGGAATTCTGATCTGAGGATGAGTTGCTAGGGTGGCCATGTGAAATTACAGGGGTGTGGCCAGCATCATGACCTTGGAGAGAATTCAGGTTGCCTGAGTTCTTGTACTCATGTAATTTCTCTTGCTGGGAACTCACTCCCTTTCCTCCAATAATTTAAAAAATTCACAATTTTTCACAATTCTCCTTGAATCAACTCATTCATTCATTCAGTCATATATTTATTAAATACGTCCCTTCAGTGTACAAATGTCTATTGGGCACCAAGTACCAAGCACTGGGCCAGGTGCTGCGATTCAAAACTAAGAAGGCCTTTGTCTCCATCCTAAAGAAGCTCAACACCTGGTGAATTCTTCCCACATCAGCTCACTCAGACTGGTCCCCATCATCCATCCGGTCATTCCTCAGTATTCATGTCATTGGCTTTGAGTCCAATTTGTTGTTTTCATTCCTAGGATATTCTCTGAAGTGGCCCGCCTCCCCTGAGTGACCGGACATTTTTATTAGCAATAATTATGCTTTCTTCCTTCTTTTTAAGTCTTCATAGGGCCTGATACTTTGTACAGAGTGGGGCCTGATACACATTGTTAATGAAGGCCTCATACACATCATTAACCTTCTTTCCAGGGTACATGAATGATGACAGTTGATTATTATTTTTACACATCATTTCTAGTATTGCTAATAGCGATTCGGGGGCTGTTGGAGGTGTTGAACACCCCCACCTCCAACCTCCAGATCTCCTTGTCTGGAGGTCAACAGACGTGGAAAGGGCCACCCCAGCACAACCTCTGTTGTCAGTCTGTTGGCTAAACTGGCCTCTATTGTCTTTTTATAGACCAGATACCCTAAAGACACTGTCTTCTGAAAGTACCATGGTATGTTTGGCATTGCTTTTTAATGACGGGGGATTAAATTAAGCCTTTATCTATATGATTATTTTTTCCTGTGTGTTGCAACTGGTCAAAAAGTACAGCTTTAGGGAATTCCCCTAATGAAATGCACACACAGTAACTTTCCTTCAAGCTGTCAGTGAAGAACACAGTGTTACTCAAGTGAATTTCAGTGACCTCTTCCTTTAGAAGGAGCCCATTGTCAGAACAAATTTTTATAAATAATACACTGTTTGCTTTGCAGTGCTGATAATTTCCTCCTGTCTTTCAGTCTGTCAAATTACCAGGAAACTTGTTGTTTCTTTGGACAAAGGTATTTGCAGAAGAGCTGATCAAACTCTTATTATTAATAATCTCATTATTGAGTCATCATCAATGCTCTTGTGCATTTGCTGCTACCAAATAGTACAGAATCTGAAAACTATGGAGGCACACAGGAACAAAGCAGCTTGTGAGCGCAGTGGCGGGGAGGCGGGGTGTGGGGGGGAGGCAGGGAGGGAGGGTGGGGAGGCAGGGAGGGAGAGTGGGGAGGGGGAGTAGCTTCCTGCCTAGGGCACACTTGTGTTTGAGAGAATTGCTGCCTCATTCCTGCAGGACTGCAGCCCCTCTGGAAAAGGATCTCCTAAAGGATTGGTCATAGAGGGCTCTAAAGGTAGTCATGACTACGGGCTGCCATTGTTAATGAGATTTTTTTATTTATTTGACAAGGGCACTGACATGTTCCTTGAAAAAAGGAGCAAGGAAAGCTCATTATACCCACAGACAGAGGCTACAAGCAAAAGAGAAGAGATTTTGCCCTTTGCTTTGGTGGGAAGCAGGAGGAAGAGGGAAACCACGATGGGAAGCAGAGGAAGCTTTCCTCTCTCTATTCATAGTCATGGTGTTCAATCTCAGGATAATGGGTTCAGTTCACCAATTTCCACTCTCACACATGCCATCCGCTTTTCTTGTCTTGGGCCAGACGTCTCAGTGGCTAGACCATTCTGCCAAAGGGGCCGAAGCTGAATTGCTTTGGTAGGGAACAGTGAGCTTCACAGCTCACATCCTTTCCCAGGAGGCCCTGCCCAGGTGGAGCAAGCAGCCTTCGGTGGTCAGTTTCCCAAACAAAGCACAAGATATCCAGTTCAATTCAACTGTTAAGTAAACAGCCTATCATTATTTTAGCATAGGTATGTCCCACATATATTGTATGGAACATCCCTATACTAAAAAATGATTCGTTACTTTTTAGAAATTCAGTTGGACTGGATGTCCTGTATTTTTGTTTGCTAAATCTGACAACCCACTATAGGGCAGAATATGAGAGGTAGGGGCTTCAAAATACTCCTCCTAGTTTTATAAATTCGGAATTTTGGACTATCATACATATACTACTATATATGAAACAGATAAAGAACAAGGACCTACTGTACAGCAGTATGGAGCTATATTCAATATCTTGTAATAATCTATAATGGAAAAGAATCAAAAAGAATATACATATATACACACACATATATAAAAATTTGAACCACTCTGCTGTACAGCTGAAACTAAGACAGCATTGTATCAACTATACTTCAAGAAAAAAGAAAAAAAAATATTCTTCCTCTCCTCTAACAGATGGCCATGGATCCCCTGTCCCTGACCTCCGTCTTCACTGCACATTGCCTTAGAGCAGATAAGGTAAGCAGACCCCGTTGCTTTCAGAAAGCTTCTGGGAAAATGATCCTGACCTTCCTGAGCCTGCTCTAGCTGCCTATCACCACGTCCACGTGAATGTGGGTATAAAGTTGCCCTGAGAAGGTGCCCTGTGTGGCTGGTCAGGTGTGTTTCAATGAGGAGGCAACAATGACAGACTGGATGGCGGGGGTGGTGTGGACCCTAAAGTTGGGGGGACTGGTGTAAGTGAGGTGTCCAACTCAGCGCTTGGGGTCTGGGGGCTGCGTGGGGCGCTGGACCAGGGTGTACCCCAGGGCACCTTGGGTACACCAGACAAAGAGAGGCTTGTCCTTTCCCCCTTTCCCTCTCTGTCTCTTTTCCTTCCCTCACTCTCTATTCATTCATTCGTATTTTTCCTGCCCGTCCCCTCTCCTGTTTCTGAATAGTGTACTAAGGGTTTAAGACCCTGCTTCTCACATGAGTGCAGTGTTGATTCTGAGAGTCTGTGCAGCCCCTGAGGTGCAAGAGCCCTTCAGACCAGGTCTTCCGCACTGCTCCTGGCCTGGGGGGTGGGGACAGTGAGGGGCAGGGACCTTCTTTCCCTGTTTCGAACCCAAACACCTTCCATATTGAGCCGGGCTTTAGGAAATTAAAAATAAAACCAAAAAAGCACACACAAAAAAATCTGACATTTGTATAGCACTTCAAAGCTTATAAGCAACTTCTTATACAATATTTCATTTAATTCTAATGATTTAGGAATTGTTATAACAGTAGGGGGCTCAGTGATTTGCCTAATGCCACTGACTAAATGAGAGAGCTGGTTTTGAATATTCAGGCCAACACCCTTTTTCCCCTGCAGGAAGGAGGGCAGAGGTCACAGAGGTGTGTGAAATGGTGGAGGGGTGTAAATGGGCCTGAAGACCACCCCTATCTCTCAGTTTCAGGAATACACCTTGAGCTCCTGAATGCCTAACCAGCTCACAACAGGGTCTGGGATAAGGAGGTCAAGAGAGAACCTTCTGGAGAAAGAAACTGTTCAACCATGGGCCTCCTGAACTGGGTCTGGGGCAGCCTCCTGCTTGGGTTCTTTCTCCTCTGTCAAGCTCACAGGGCCGAGTGATTGATAGCGCAGAGCCCTGACTGAAGTCTCAGGGCAGACACATGGCTGGTGTCTCCTTCTGAGTGAGGCTGTTGAGAGAACTCTGTGTGGAAGCAGACACTGCAAGGGAGCAGTCAGAGACAGCCTGGGCAGTAGCCAGTGAAGAGGGAATCCCCTGGGGAGAGTCACAGTCTCTAGATGGAGTTCCCTAGCTTTCCCTGGAAAGCCGCATTCAGGACAACGGGGGTCAGGGGACAAACAGAGATGGCTTCTGGGCAAAAGATTGAGGCTTACTTTTCCTTCCTGGGGTCCCCAAGCTCTTTTCATCCACGAAGACTACTTTCATCCCATCTGTTTCAAGGAAGCGTCAAGTCGGAAACCAGATATTGGGCTTGCAAAAGCGCATTTGAGCTAAGATTTGGTAGGAGAGACCCAGATTCAAGGGCAGCTGGCAGAGTGGGGCTCAGGACCCGATGTGCAGGTGACGCAAGTTCCCGGCTGTCCTCACCTTCCTGGTGGTCACGTGCTCTCTGGCAGCTTCCTCTTTCCCTGCACACTGGCCCGGGGGGAAATCCCCACTGGGCACTATAAGAAGCCCTGGAGCTCCTGCAGTAGCTAGTGGCTCCAGCCTAGAGCGCAGGATGAAGCCGGGCCTCCCCTGCCTGCTGGCGCTTCTGTGCCTCCTCCACTCAGATACTGCGAGTGTCTGGGGGATCGCCGCCATCTCTACCGACGCCATCTCTACCGACTTCCCCACCATCACCGCCTCCACCTCCTTCCTCACCTCTGACTTCAGCTCCACCTCCGCCTCTGGCTCTGGCTGGTCCACCCCCGGCTCCGAGTCCCAGGTGAGGATGCCCCGGAGTCTGATAGCTGCGTTCCTTCCCTTCCTCTGGCTTTTTGGGGAACTGAATATAATTTCACGGATGGCTAGGCCTGAACACTGGAGCAGAGTTACGACTCCCTTTGTTAATTGTAGGTGCCCTGAAAATGAATTAAAACCTGGGTAAAATAATTAAATTGTTAGCAGGAGAGACAGCCTTTCGGTTCTCCGGCTGGGGGCTTTAGGGAAAGAATCTAAGCTTTCAAGAGGTTCTCAAACGTGGCTGCACCTTAGAATCGGGGCGGGGCGGAGGGGACTAAGAAAAATGAAGATGCCTGGGTTCTCTCCCAGATACCAGCTGTTAGGGAATGAGCCCTGCCAGTAGAAGCTCCAGAAAAGTGTGTCTAATTGATTTGCGGCTATCAGGGACCCACAGTGCTTTGGTTGGAGACCTGAGAGTTTCTCTGAGCCTGTTTGTAAGGGAGATGGGTGACAGAAGGAAGAGGAGGAATCCCTGGTCTTTGGGAAAGTGCTGTTACACATGCATAGTTCCCTGGAGGAGTGTTAGCTCTTTTCAGTCTTTCTTATAAGGGATCTTAAGAGCCACTTCCAGTTCAAAATGACGATAGCAGTAGCAACAAACAAGACAAACAAACAAATGAAAAACAAAGCATGCACTAGAAAGGGACTGGTCCAGCTAGCCCACATCTCTACAACGTGCAGTGAGCCTCGTTCTTTAGGGGATGAGCCCTCTTTGGATCTCCTTTGAAGAAAGGGAAATAGGCACAGAGGGGTGAGAAGTTAGGGCACAGGGAGCAGCTCCTCCCTCCATCAGCTCCGGGCTTCTCTGTAGGAGTCCTGCTCTGAAAAACCTAGGCTTTCCTTGCTAAGGTGTGATTTGGGGTGGGGGAGTCTTAACTCCCCCCGAGGCTGTCCTCTGTACTTCTATGATCTTTACTCACAGGTCAGGTCACTGTTTATAGGATCATCTGAATGGAAGGGCCAATGGAAAAAGAGGAGGAAAAGACTTTTGTTTTCCTTTCACCATCAGAACCTCAAAGGCAATGAAAATTTGTCAATTATGAAATGAAATGGTTTGGATAGGGCTCAGAAATGGCAGTAACAATGTTTACTGAGTGCCTTATAAATGTCAGGACTACGTTAAGTGCATAATATATATTATCTTATTTAACCTCAGAGGTAAGTACAATTAATTGTCCCATTTTAGAGATGTGAAAACTGAGGCTTAGTGAGATGAAATCATTGGCTTAAAGTCAATAAACTAGCCAGTGATACAGCTCAAACTTAGTTGTTCATGCTCTTCACCATCTCTCTCCATGCAGCCTTCTATATTTTCATGGAGTATAGATTTAAAGTGCTTATTTTGAAGAAGGGAATGGTTTGGGAATCATGAATATGCACCAAGATTCTTTGTAGCCAGAAATGAGACATATCATTTTATTCCATGATACTAAATGACTTCTGGGGACAATGAGAACTGGTTAGCATTTAAAAAAAATTAAAATGAAAATTAATAGTATATTGTGAGGTTTTACCACCAATCAGAAACCGGCTTTTAGGTAAGGTGATCAGCTAACATAATAGAAAAGAAAATATAGGTCAAGAAACAGAGAAACTCAAAGCGTCTGTTGTTTGGTAAGAAGATAAATGTTTAAAAGTAGATAAGGAATGGTAGTTAAATTATACTTAGAGTTTTTAATTTCCTTCCTGGTTTACTTATCTCCCTCTGGTGAGTTAATATCACGACTCCAACTTCTTTTTTATGGCAGGCTAGGTGTCACTTCCGCTATAAACCCAGTTTTCTAGGACTGCTTGATGAGCTCTTTGGAAAGTGGTGGAAAACCCCTTTATAACTGTCATTGAGCAAGTTCCAAACATATCATTTTCTGTACTTTGAAAATGTTGAGTACCATTATTTTATGCCTTGCATCTTTACAGGCACTTAGACTTGGCTGCTAATTAGAACCAATTGCAACCTGAGATCCCAAATGTGAGTCGCACCTTCGCTGGAGTGCTCAGAGCACTCCGCCAGCCTCAGGTGTCGCCCTCCAAAGAGGGGAGCTGCTATCACGGTCCTCAACTCACAGGCAAGAAAAGCCTCAGTGCTTCGCCTCACACAGCAACTGGCAAGAGTCACAACCTCGAGTCACATGCTTTTGTCATCAGGCTAAAGGGCTTGTTGAGGAAAAAGACACTAAAGCTTTCATAATGACAAGGGGCCTCATTCACTGGGCCGGAAGTGGGTCTTATTTGTCTCTTATTTGTCCGGCTCCAGACCAGAGCCTGGCAAGCTGTAGACACCAGTAAATGTGAATTGAACACAGGCTGAGTGAGAACTGATCAGTGTAAGGTGTCTGTGGGGTCCACAGGGGGATCACATACCCTTCCAAAGGCCAAGGGGACAAGTGCTTCTTTTTGTCTCCCGTCCCTCATGTGACACTCACATAGAGATTAAGCATTTGCCACAGAAAGAGACCCATCGCCATTAGTTTCATGGTCTTTGAGTGCGAGGAACAGAAATATCTCTAATGGGAAACACTGATCAAACTTATGGACCATTTGGATGTCAGCTGAGCACGCTGGGCTGATGATAAGAAGGATGGAAAGCGGGAAGTCCACTGTGCCAGGACGGAGATGTGCAATACAAGACAGCGGAATGGCTATCAGCAGGTCTCATAATTAGTTGCCTGCCTTTCAGGTGAACTTCAGGATGAAAAAGTTGTGAGCTAGTAGTTTCTAGTTGATTGTCTAGAGACTGCTTGATGATCTCTACTGTTTATGGAGTTGACAGAGCTTTTCCAAGAACTCTCAGAATGGTCCAACCCTGTCTTGTGCAGCTAATCGACCTCCCCTTGTCAAAATGCGATGCAAGACTGTTTTTTTTGGTAGACAGTTATTAAAATAAGCTATTTCTTCAAAAGTCCATGATGGCATGGACAGGTCCTCCTGCAAAAGCCTTGGCACACTTGAGCTGGAGTCTTTCTACCTTCCGTGGGAGTGATAAAACTGGTTCCCAGGGAAGCTGCTCTCTGACAGGCTCCTGGTGTGGCTTGTCTAGTCTTTATTTGTCCCTGGCAAAGACCCTTCCCTTACCCTCCTCCCACCCACAGTGTTCAGCATAAACCTGCTTGTCCCTCCCCCTTACTCCCCAGTTTTTGCAGGTGTGGGGTGTGATTGGCAAAGAAAGTTGAGGCCAATGTCAAGAATTAACGTGGCATAGAGAGTTTTGGGTACAAATATATATATGTGTGTGTGTGTGTGTATTTGTTCATCTTATAGAAGATTAGGTTAAAATAACAAGCAATTTGGCTGCAAAAGCCTGAATTAATTGGTTCAGAGGTCACCGATGGACTAGATCTTGATTATAGAAGCACCCAAGTCCAGCTTGTTCAGGAATCAGGGAAGGTGGTAGACATTAAATCACAGAGCACACAACCTCAGCTACAGCCAGCTGACCTCTGAAATATTGAGAAGTGTAGCCTGCATTTCTTCAAACTCTGAAAACCATCGCTCTCCCCTTGGTAGTTTCAGAAAGAGACCCTCCGGGCTGATGTTCCACAGGTGAGTTTTGGGCTGGCCGTCAGAGAAGATCATTGAAAGGCATTCAGTCGGCTGCCAAGAGTTACTCTGTAAGGCAATTGTAGTAATAAAAAAATGTTAATTGTGCCGGGATCCCCTTGGGGAAGCTCAAAAGGGACAAAAGAAAAACAGGATCTTTCAAACCTGTCATTTTAAAATATTCAGTGGCACCAAAGTGGGAGCCTGAATATATTAAAGAAACATCAAATATTTAAAAATGACTTTTCTGCAAGTGATAAGCTGGAAAACTTAAAAAGAATTTGCACAAAATCTTCAAACTCATACATTGCTCAGTTTTTAACAAATGGCTGGTTTGTTGCCATTTTGAAGGATGTTAATTATACACTTTCCCAGGTGAAGAGAAGATGTGAATTTGCATTGCATAGCTTCACTGTAACCCACATCCTTGATGTTTTTCTCACTTTCCTGAAAGGCATCGGGTTAGGGCTGGGGTAGACGTGTGGAAAAGGAGAATGACATTTACTGATCACTTACCATGTGCCAGGGACTTGGTTTACATTACTTTGTTCCTCTTGGGAACAACCCTGTGAAGCAGGTTATATCTATTTGACAGATAAGGAAACAGAGACTTAAAGAGAATTCAGGTCCAGTAAGTGGTAGAATTGCCAACTTAGGACTTTCATCGCGTCTTCTTTTTTTTTTTAAATAAATTTATTTATTTATATTTTTGGGCTGCGTTGGGTCTTTGTTGCTGCACGCAGGCTTTCTCTAGTTGTGGCGAACGGGGCTACTCTTCGTGGCGGTGCGTGGGCTTCTCATTGCGGTGGCTTCTCTTGTTGCGGAGCACGGACTCTAGACACGCAGGCTTCAGTAGTTGCGGCATGTGGGCTCAGTAGTTGTGGCTCGCAGTCTCCAGAGCACAGGCTTAGTAGTTGTGGCACACGGGCTTAGTTGCTCCGTGGCATGTGGGATCTTCCTGGACCAGGGTTCGAACCCGTGTCCCCTGCATTGGCAGGCAGGTTCTTAACCACTGCGCCAACAGGGAAGTCTTCTCATCACTTCTTTATTTCTTTTTCCTTACATGGGGACAGTAGTAGTTTCCTTAAAGACTCTTCCAGAAAGGAGAATGATATGGTTTGCTTAACAGGTGGAGAGGTGACTGAACACTGAGCTACACTTGGGAGACATGGCAGCAGCTTTGGGGTGTTTCTATGATTCCATTCATTTATGTATTGAACTCCACTCGCTTGCCTCTGAGCACTCTTTTGACAAGCCAGTTTCTGTCACTTCCCTTGCCAAAGGCTCATTTCCCGGCTTATTACTGATGTTGAACTTATTTTTATTTACAGTCGTTTCCCAACTTCACCGGCTCCAAGGATGACCGTGGGACCTGCCAGTGCTCTGTTATCTTGCCAGACACCACCTTTCCTGTGGAGAGAGTGGAACGCTTGGAAATCATAGCTCAAACTATCTCCCAGAAGTTCGAGAAAGAGTTTTCTAAAGTAAGTATTTTATTCTTTTTTCCTCTTCCAACAATATCTTGTTAAGAACAAACAAAATACTTTTTATTCAGGACTTTATAAGCAGCCTTTCTTCACTGTATCAAAGAGCACAGTTGCATCTAATGGAAGCTTTAGCATTTATTTCACAGCAACCTATGGAGTTCTTTATAGCAGGAAGAGTGAGAGCACAGGGAGAAGATGGGATGGAGATGAGTCACGCCACAGGATAAACTCGCTTCAATATCATGGTGTGTGTGCAGCTGGAAAGAAGCCTGAGTTCTCCCTGTAAATTTCAACTCTGAAATCTGTATTTGGTTTTGTGGTTTCTTCCTTTTGGTCTTCTTCTTGGTCATTCCTCCAGCTTTGCCTTCTTTTCTTTCCTCTCCTCTGTCCTCTTTATGTTCTATCTTCCTGCCCTTGCATTTTTTTCAGCCTATTCTATTCCATTCCTCCTTTCCTTCATTTCTATTTCTCCTCTTGCCTCAGTCCTTCCTTTCCCTTTTCCTTCTTATTTTGTTTCCGTTTTTTACTTTTTTTGGTCTTCTCTTGCTTTTGGTCCTTCCCCTTCCTTCTCCTCCACCCCTCCCACAAATCTCCCTCTCATCTTCCTTCCTTCCTCCCTCTTTTCCTCTCTCTTCCTCCTATTTTCTCTTCTCAATTCACTCTCTTTCTTCTCTCCCTCTCTCTCTTTCTTGGGGTTAGCCTCTATTGTCTCAGCAGGGACATTACATCAGATGCATCCAGCATTAGCCCCAAACCGAAGGCTTCCCTGGGAATTTGAAATGAGACTAGTAGGTGGCTCAGCCTTGATAAAAACCTCCACTTGACCCCCTGATTACTGCTTTCTCCAGCCAGAGGAAGTCATCTCATGGGGTTAGCCCTTCTCTGAGCTGGTCGGAGCAATGAACTTGACATTCCAGTTTTGACCCCTTTAACCTTTTTAGCCAAGTTAAAAATCAACCAAAAGAACTTCCATCTTCTGTACAGGTGAAGTCCAAGCTAGGCTATCATCACATTATGCGTTATTTAATACCATTCCATTAATTTACAAGGAGCTCTGGCTTCCCTGCAAGATTCAAAATAGGTTTTCCCAAGAAATTTCAGCTCAGCTACCTCAACATCGAGCCTAGCTCTCTTTTAAGACAAAAGTTCTGATGAGGTTGAGCCCCTGCTTTCAACCTCAATTGGTAGATAAATATTCTAAGTTTAAACGAGTGTCCAGGAAAATGTGTTTGACGACTCCAGGAACCTAGCTTCTTAAGAAATAAAATGTCCTTGAATTAATCAGCAGAAAAGGCACAGAACTAAATTATAAATTCCAGTCATTAATATTCATAGCATAATCAAGTACAGATAAGAAGTTATGCATAAAAACATAACAAGTGGAGGAAAATCCTAGGTAAAGATCTTTTCAGGTAGAGTCATTTGCTTTGAAATAGTGGGAGCTACTGATTTGCATGTCTTCTTGGCTGGCAGGGATGTGAAGGGCAGTTTGAAACCCCAGGCTGCTCCAGGGAGAGTTTTGTGAGTCTGGGACATTTCATTCCAATCTTGTTAAGGGGGGGCAGGTGGTATCTGCCTTGCTAATAATTGGCAGGGAAGAAGTGTGGAGTAGGTGGAAAAACTTTCAGTTTGAAAGTGTCAGTAGCTGGTTCTAAAAATAATTCATGATTGAAGCCGAAGAAAGGAATTGACCTGCCCACTGAGATTTGCATAATGGATTCGGGGTGTGACAGGTGAGGGTAACAACAATAGCAGTAATAGCTTCCCTCTGCGCTTTCCCGTTCTACTCTCAAGCAACCCTTTAAGGCATATAAGCCAGTGTTCTTTTCCCCATTGTAGGGATGCAAAAACTGAGGCTCATAAGGGTAAAGAGACATAAATGTAAAGGTCTTTTGGCTGGTTAAGCCAGGTCAGGAATCTCGGTCTTCGGAATCATTCTCTTTCTTTCTTTTTTCTTTTTTTCTTTTTTATTTTTTTGTGGTACGCAGACCTCTCAGAGAGGTATGTGGCCTCTCCTGTTGCGGAGCACAGGCTCCGGACGCGCAGGCTCAGTGGCCATGGCTCACGGGCCTAGCCGCTCCGCGGCATGTGGGATCTTCCCGGACCGGGGCATGAACCCGTGTCCCCTGCATCAGCAGGCGGACTCTCAACCACTAAGTCACCAGGGAAGCCCCGGAATCATTCTCTTTCAATCATTCTTTCCTCTCTGCCGTGCGGTTATCATGCTCTAAGAAGAGATGCACCAGGTCAGTAATGCCTTCCATCCAAAATTATCTCTTCAGCTGAGGGCTTTTGAGTTTCCAGGTGAATTATTATAGCTGTCCCTAGGTTGCCTTGGAAATCACCATTTATCTAGAGGCCTGGGGGAACGCCCGTTTGGGCGGGCCAGTAGAAAAGGATTTGGACTGTCTTACATTGATTCATTATCTGTCAGGACATGGAGAAGACAGGGACGGCCTCTGCATAAGATACTGATAGCATTTTATACTTTTCTGTTGTTATGAGATGTCCCTGTGTGACTGTACTTAGAAAGGAGACAACTCAGAAGGCGGCTCAGAATTTTTTTTTCTCTAGAGGGTTATGGTCTTTGGGGCAAGTTATTTAATATGACACTTTTGCTAATAGTCCCTCATGCATGAGAGGGTTGAGGCAGCCTGGGAGACATTTAGGCAACGCATAAACAAACAACGTCTACTGAGCCACGTTTTGTGCAGTGAAATATAATAAATTAAAAGGTCAGATTGAAAAAAACCTGAAATCACTGTCTAATAATTGCTGTAATTTATAGGGCATCCATTACACCAGGCACTTAATATACATTATCTCTAGAGTTTACAATCATCTTATGAGCTTGTTACCGTTACCTCCGATTTATAGGAGGAAATGAAGGCTTAGAGAAATTAAGTGATTTGTCCACGAAGTACTGAAGCCAGATTTGAGCTTAGGTGGATCTAGCTGCAAAGTGCTTCATACGTCTTGACGGCCAATTCAAGCTCAATTAATCTTGTTGTTAAAAATATATATTAAAATGACAGTATGTGGCAAAGTACCTTTATTTATTTCAATTAATCTAGCTATGGTGACGATCACAGGTTTTGAGGAACTGGCAGAAACACAAGCCAACTAATTCTTTAGCTTAATAGCCACCTGGGCTGCATCCTTATCTATTACAAGACCACATTGACTGTATAGAGCAACAGCCCTCCAAAGAGACTTTGATGCTTAGAACCCATCAATGACATGATACGTGCATAACAAACAGAAGAATGGGAGCTCTGAATGAAGGGCTGAGGGTTTGAGGGCAAGTATAGATGAGTCGTCTAAAGCTCAAACTTGTAGTGATGGGGAGCTTTACATGAAAAATGTTGACACAGGGAAGTGTCCCTGTAGGGCTGGACGCATATTCTTGCTACACATCCCCGGGTAAACTGGGCGCCTCTGCTGAGGCTGCCCCTCCCAGGGAGAGTTGGGATGTTTCCAGAATTGTCCATTCCATCTCAACACTAGAGATCCGTACACGTGAAGAGTTTAGACTCACAATCTATTTAAATTAGTAACATTCACACCACGAAGTCTTTCTGGCGCATTCTCAAATTCTCTCCTGCCTTCTGTAACTCCATGGACGATTCCAATTTTCCTGAACATCCCGGAGCTATTCTTGACATTCCAGTCAAGTCCAGTTCTTGAAGGAACCTCAAGATTTTCCCCAAACAGATCTGTAGAGACCCTTTACTTTGGGGCAGAACCAGGGCAGGCCCACCATACATTCTCTGAGGTTTGTAGTGAGAATCTGGGAGACCCACATTTTATTTAGCAGAAATGACAGTCGAACCACTTATTTTTTATAGAACAACAGCTGTGATATGCCACCAAAATGTGCCAGGAAAGCTGAGGGTGTTCCATTCGTTCCAAGAGCTGGCAAGACCAAATGCCAAGAATATTCATTTCGCAAACTTCCATTTCTGCCATCGGTTGGCACTCCATTATTGTTATTTTTTTTCTCACAGCCAATGTCTTATGCCTGATTTTTGGAGGAATTGAAACCTGGCTACCTTATATATGTGTTTGTACTTTTGAGTGGGACTTGCTAGGTATATATATATATATATATTTTTTTTTTAACTTCCTTATCCACCAAAATGTCACCAGCCTTATCAGCCTCATCTGATGGCAATGAGCATCAGTTACCGAAGGAGATACACGAGCAGTGCCAAGGGCTGCGTTTTCAACTTTCCTTAAAATCCTCTTTGCCTGAAGCCCTAGCCCTTTAGGTTCATGGCCTATGTGTCTAATTTGTACAGTGGAGTTAAGTGGAAGGGCTAAAAGGACAGAAGTTAGGGCTGCTTTTCGTATTAGAAAGATTAGAGGCTGACATCTGGCTCTGGATTCATCCAGGCCCTGTGGATCAGCTTCTTGACATTAGTGAAGTTTGGGGGAAAAGTATTACTTCTCTTCAAATTTTTAAAAAGAATATAGAACCGGCAACTTTTAATGAGCAGGTCCTTAAAAAAGCCATGGCATTTCTTTTAGAGATCAGATACGGAAAGAACCACCAACTGTGTTTATTGAAATATCCATTTGGAGATTCCAATTATACATTAATCACCATGGGAGTTTTTGGAAGTATTTTAACTTAATGATCAGACATTCAAAAATATGCAACAAATGTGTAATTTAAAGGTCTGATTGCAATAATCAGTTCTTGGAATAAACTTGGAATAAATATGTGGGTGCAATTAATGAAATGTGCACTTTACAGTTGCACATACCCTCACATATTGTGGAGTCAGTTGGATCTTTTTTTTAAATTGAAGTATAGTTGTTGATTTACAATGTTGTGTTAGTTTCAGGTGTACAGCAAAGTGATTCAGTTATACACATACACATATATATATATGTATTTTTTTAAGATTCTTTTCCCTTATAGGTTATTTCAAAATAGTTCCCTGTGCTGTACAGTATGTTCTTGTTAGTTACTAAATAGACATTTCACCAGAGAAGATATCAGATGGCCAAAAAGCACATGAAAAGATGCTCAACATTGCTAATTATTAGTGAAATGCAAATCAAAGCTACAATACCTCGCATGGGTCAGAATGACCATCATCAAAAGGTCTACAAATACTAAATGCTGGAGAGGGTGTGGAGAAAAGGGAACCCTCTTGCACTGTTGGTGGGAATGTAAATTGGTACAGACACTATGGAGAACAGTATGGAGGTTTCTTTAAAAACTAAAAATAGAGCTACCATATGACCCAGCAATCCCACTCCTGGGCATATATCTGGAGAAAACCATAATTTGTAAGTTGAGTCTTTATGTCACTCTATAGAAGGCAGAGGGGCTCAAAACTCATTGCATTTGGTGATCAACAAAGGAATTCTTCTCAGAGCATTTCTCCCTCTTCTAGAAAATACTTAGATTTAGAGCGGTGTTTCTAAATGGAGCGAAGGGGATGATGGTGGTGATTTTGCCCCTGGGGGACATTTAGCAATGTCTGGGGCATTCTTGGTTGTCACAGCTGGGGGGTGGGTAGGTGCTATTGGCATCTAGAGGCCAGGGATGCTGCTAAACATCCTATACTACACAAAAAAGCCCCCCCACAAGAAAGAACAATCTATTCCCAAATGTAAATAGTGCTGAGGTTGGGAAACCCTGATTTAGAGCATGTGTGCTAAGCGGAGGAGGGCGGGCAAAAGACTGATTCAAACGAGTTTAGTTTGGGGTGCTAGTATCTTCAAACATTAAAATGGAGATTAAAATGTACTTGTGAATGATGATTCTGCAGCACAATTATTTTTAGTCTAGGCAAGTGCAAAATCCGCCCTCTCCCCCACTGTAATAATGAATTCTTTGCATTTGGATAGATTTTTAAAAATATTTAGGTAAATATATTTTTGATCAATTTCTTTAATTAAAAAAGATCGAAGGCAATCAAATAGTCCCCAAGGACTTGGTTAGTGGAGGAAAGCTGGATGACATCGCTCTGAAAACTGACTTGAGCTGTTTGATTCCCCTCTAGGTGAAGGAGTATGTGCAATTGATCAGCGTGTATGAAAAGAAACTCTCAAACCTAACCGTCCGAATAGAGATCATGGAAAAAGATACCATTTCTTACACCGAACTGGACTTTGAGCTGATCAAGGTAGAAGTGAGGGAGATGGAGAAACTGATCAAACAGCTGAAGGTCGGTTTTGTTGGAAGCTCAGTGATTGTTGACCAGCTGGAAGTGGAGGTAAGGAATGAAATCACTTCTTGTGCATTAATAATGTCTCTTCAGTGAGCAAGTGCTAGGACCAGGATCGGAGTCCCTCTTCTGATGTCTAATGCTGTACTCTCTCATGACCGCCTGGCAAGGCCCATGTTCTGTTTTGGATGGACACCTGGCTTTGAACAGTAAATTACACACATTGGGAACATGCTGATTGAGGAGTAGGTGTTGTCTAGTGATCAGAGTCCTGCCCCAAAACCAAATGGCCTTTCAGTGTCTCTAGAAAGGAGATGACATAAGTGTGAACAACTCCATGGCCAAGCTAGATCAAGGGGTCTTCTCTGTTCTGGATTTATCCTCATGGGACTGGAAGACCACAGTTTTGGATTTGCTAGGTCTGTTTCTCCTTTTGAATGATCACACAGCCCTGATCCCTCTTGGAATGCTTCTCTACATACTCCACAAGCCTCTTTAAAGGAGTTTCTTGTGAGGATGTTTTGTGAAGCCTTTTAAGCTCTATGGATAAACACTATCCCATTAATGTTATGCTTGGGTAATTTATTTTTTATTTTTTTAACATCTTTATTGGAGTGCAATTGCTTTACAATGGTGTGTTACTTTCTGCCTTATAACAAAGTGAATCAGCTATACATATACACATATCCCCATATCCCCTCCCTCTTGCATCTCCCTCCCACCCTCCCTATCCCACCCCTCTAGGTGGTCACAAAGCACCGATCTGATCTCCCTGTGCTATGCGGCTGCTTCCCACTAGCTATCTATTTTACATTTGGTAGTGTATATATGTCCATGCCACTATCTCACTTCGTCCCAGCTTACCCTTCCCCCTCCCTGTGTCCTCAAGTCCATTCTCTACGGCTGTGTCTTTATTCCTGTCCTGCCCCTAGGTTCTTCAGAACCTTTTTGTTTTTTTTTAAGATTCCATATATATGTGTTAGCATACAGTTTTTGTTTTTCTCTTTCTGACTTACTTCACTCTGTATGATAGACTCTAGGTCCATCCACCTCACTACAAATAACTCAGTTTCATTTCTTTTTATGGCTGAGTAATATTCCATTGTATATATGTGCCACATCTTCTTTATCCATTCATCTGTCAATGGACATTAGGTTGCTTCCATGTCCTGGCTATTGTAAATAGAGCTGCAATGAACATTGTGGTACATGACTCTTTTTTGAATTGTTTCTCAGGGTATATCCCCAGTAGTGGGATTGCTAGGTCGTATGGTAGCTCTATTTTTAGTTTTTAATGAACCTCCATACTGTTCTCCATAGTGGCTGTATCAATTTACATTCCCACCAACAGTGCAAGAGGCTTCCCTTTTCTCCACACCCTCTCCAACATTTATTGTTTGTAGATTTTTTGCTTGGGTAATTTATATCAATGAGAATTTACTAGCACAGTCATGACATGGGCTATCATTGAGAATTCCAGTTCTGTATTTTAGAATTTAGGTTTTCTCTGGCCCTCAGCATTCATTAGAAACTTAATTATAGTATGACATGAGTAAACACGAGTTTATAAGGGAAGGTTATTAGAGATGAACTTTAATGGACACTTGTGGATACTTAGACGGAGCCTGTTCTCTGTTATTAAAGCTGTTAAAATCTTTGCCATTTTCTTCTTGTCACGCACATCGGCCTGCAATCTGACAGGCATTCACGCTAAACCATGAAATGTATTCTTCCAAATGAAACCAGTCAGAAGAATCTCAGGTGTATTCTCTGGCAATGTTTCCCTAAGTGACATATTCAGCCCTGAATGTTTATGAAGGAAATTGCGCAGTAATATAAAGTCACTCTGAATTTTGATTTCCTTAGATAAGGAATATGACTCTCCTGGTGGAGAAGCTTGAGACGCTAGACAAAAACAATGTCCTTGCCATTCGCCGACAAATCGTGGCTCTGAAGAACAAACTCAAGGAATGTGAGGACTCTAAAGTCGGAAACCTTCCTGCCCTACCCCCTCCCCCTGCACCAGGTAAGGGGGTCCCATTTTTACCAGGCCCCATTAGGAGCTAAGGGTTGGGTGGGGAAGGGCTCTGGGATTGTGGAGGTGAAGGAAGGACGGGATTTTTGTGGCTCTGAGTTTACTCTTCCCTGCTTTTAAATCTCATCTACCAGAGCTCTACATACTGTCATGTCCTGGAGCGCACAGAAGAAATGTCTCTACGGTGATTGTCTGGTTATCAGGGGCCCGGGGAAAGCCTCTGCAATCCGCTTGGCTTCCCCTCCGGGCTGTCCTGTGGATTGTAAGGGCTGATTGGCTCATTTATGTGATGAGCTGGGTTACGCCTTGAATCCTCCATCCCTCCTTCCTTCCTTCCCTCCTTCCGTCCACCTCTTTATTTCTCCTTCCTGCTTTCCTTAAATGCACGTGCTGTGGAGTGCCTCCCAGGATTCAGTGAGAATTTAACGGATGGCTCCACATGTCCAGTACGTGAGGGTGTGTCCTGCCGTCCCTCCTGGACTGTGAGTTCTTGCAGGGCAAAGACGGCGTGTTCCTCTCTAAGGAATCATCCTTGGAGGGGGTTAAGTGTAGCATAGAGGTGGGTGCTCATAAATACCTCCTTGAATGGACTGGTGGAGTGTAGGGGTCAGGGGCATGGCATTGTGAACCCAAAGGCCTGAACTTTCCAGCTATGTAGCCACAGCAGAAAGGTTCTTAATCTCCTCCTTGGTAAAACGGGAAAACAGTAATACCTACGTGGCAGCGTTGCTGTGAGGATTCATAAAACAAGTCTTGGGAAACTCAGAGCTCTGTGATCGGCATTTATACACTGGCGATTGTATTTGTTGTTAATGAGGATAATTGAAGTGAATATCTTGCTGCAAACAAAAGCAGTGCTAGATCCGTGTGTGTTCCGGCACATCCCTCCAGGAGAACTAAAGCTGCAGGGTCCAGCCCTGGAGCCAGGGTCATAGGGAAGCTCTCTTTGCACATCCTGAGCATCTCAGCCTGAATGGGGACAGTATCTGTTAATGAAATCATACAGCTCTTGTTATTTTCATTCATTCCTATTGTCACAACCTGATTCCTTTTGGGCCATGCGTTTCTGGATCCTTGTCAGTGTCGCTGGTTTCTTTAAGGCTTTAATTGAATACTGCCACAGTTATAAGCCTCTTGGTGTTGTTCAGAGCCCTACCTTCCCTCCTTCTGCAGTTGGGAATCTGTCACAGTATGACATGCAGAGGAGGTTTGGGACAAAGGCCATGCTCTGTCCTCTGTAACAAACCAGGCTAAATGTGGTCTGGGATCAAAGGTGTCAACGTCGTCATTGGAAACGAGAGCTCATTCTGCTGGGCCACAGAGGGCTCCCTGAGGGCAGGAATCAAGCAGCGACCACTCCTGATACTACCTGAGCAAGTCTTTCTTTCCTTCCTCTATCCCTCTTGTCCTTTTTTCTTTCTCCCTCTTTTTAAACCTCAACAAATTGTCCTCATGAAATAGCTTTTTATGCCACAGTTTTCTGTGCATCCCTTGGAATGAGGACATTTTAGAGCAGGAAAGAACATTCAGGGCTGTCATGTCTCAGAGGAGGGGACTTAGTGGTGAGGATACTGCTTTTCCTGAGGCCACATAGGCAGCTGGTGACAGAGCTGAGGCCGAAGTGCAAGGCCCCTTGCTTCCTGTCATCTCAGGACCTCGAGGGTTAGGCGTCAGTAACTCAAGGCTGGCAGTGGGGGAGAAAGTACATGGCTTAGTATGTAAGGAAGAAAACAGTGAGTCTGTTTTCTTATTTTTGTTAGCCTTTTTTTTTTCTAGAACTTTCCCCCACGTCCTCACACTTAGACTTTTGTGAGCCAGCCCAGCCCAGCTGTGTTGTTTAAACAAATTGGATGCAGATTTCCTCTCACTTTCCCACAACCTTGGCTGTAGCTGGATCCCTGCCAAGCCACTTGGCCCTCCTCCAGCTCTGTTCATATTATATTTATGATGTTTATATTAAACTGACTTTTTGTCATGTTTTGAAACCAATTTCTTTCACTTGCTCTTTTTCTGTTTGGATTGGTTGATAATGCAGAATTGGAGAATCCCCAGGCACCACAAAGTTGTGAGCCTGTGGAGACTTTAATTAAAGTTACTCACTGTTATGGGACTTTAAAATCTGGCCTGTCTGCTTTTTTTTTCACTGCAGAGTTGCGCGGAACAAAAAACACTCTATGCAAGTTTCAGCTATAAAGTAATTCTGTGCTCTCTTGGGCCCTCTGGGCAGCTGCAGTTCGCTACCCCGGCGGCCAGCGTGATCTGAGAGCCAGTACATAGCATTAGGGTTCAATAAAATGTGCTTTATATATGGCTTCTGCTGCAAATGGCATCCTTTTCTGCTTCATTTCATAGAACTTTCTAATCTAAAATAATTGGCCTTGTGCTCATTAACTGTTTTTCCTGGAAACAACTGACTTCAGTTTCTCTCTGTTCTCCCCCTGAATCTAAAGGACTGCAGATAGGAAAATGGGATGTGAATGCCCAGGGGTCATCACTGTTGTGCTCAAAGGTGCAAGGATCTGTGCTGGCACATAGTAGGTGCACAGTAAATGGTCCACGAAAGATGTAGGGTGACCGGTCAAAAGCCTAGAGAGGAGCAGAGTGTTAGGTAACACATAACCATTTCATCTTAATCATTTTATGATTATAACCATTTTAATTGTATTATCGTCTTTGCTCAAAGTTCACTTGCCCAGGTGAGAGAGGGCATTGATGGATCCAAGATTAAGTTTCCTCTGCTGGTATATAATCTTTAGCTTTAAAAAAAATAGTGCTACTGGCCATGAGACTTTAAAAAAGCCAAGTTAGAGTATTTTAAAGTCTCACCATGTGGCCTCCCAGGATATTTTCAGAATACCATGGCAATATCTAATAAATTGCATGACAAAGAAGAGATTGCCAACCAGGGCTATCGGGTGTAGAGGGTTCCCTGCCTTACGTTCAGTGGATTGAATACCAGGCTCTTGGAAACTTGCAGTTATGTACCAGGGTAAAGAGCTAGTGTTTTATAAATAAGGGTAAGGTGAGTTTGGGGGATTTAATCAGTTTTTATTTCCACAAACATAATTTGGTGTCACTGGGTGGCTGGTCCTGTTCTGGGCACTCGGGTTATCAGGGTAAGTACAGAAACCTCCAGAAACCACTATCTTGGAGGGGAAACAGTCGTGTAAACCTTCACTTGTAACATGGATGTGATTATAATGCTGACTGTTATCATTTATTGAGTCAAATGTATATGTCTTCTGTCTACTCTTCCTCACAATTCTGCAGAGTAGGTATTATCAGTTTTCCTTTAACGTAAGGAAACTGAGGCTCAGAAGGTTGGGTAACTTGCTCAAGGATACGCAGTTCATAAGTGCTGGAGTCAGGATTTGAATTGGAATCTGGCAATGTTTTCACTGTACCAGGCTGCCCTCCACAGATGCTGTAATGGAGAGAGAGGTGCACCTGTGATTCCTAGAGTGACAAGAAAGTTGCAATAAGTCACCAACCTGATTAATACCAAATTAGCTTGGCTTTTTTGCTTGCGGAGTAGCTGAAAGGGTACCTTCGTTCTCATTTCTATGGTGTGTTCTCTTCCATCAGGAAGTGCAAAATGATTCGTTGGTTTTTCATAGTTCTCGGGTCAGGGTTGGGCAGTGGGCTGTTGTTCCAGTGGTAGGATAAAGTTGGCATAAAGAAAGAAAGGAATGGAGTATCTCTAAGACCTTGAAATGCAGGCTGGGAAGGGGTACAAGATTAGAAAGGGCGGGGAGAAGCTCGGTGTAGAAGGGGTGGGCGGATGGGGTCTCTGCTTGCGCTAGATGAGCAGTGGGCACTGGGCTGGCTGTCAGTTTCACTCATATTTCTAAGACGGTTTGTCACCAGGAGTCGAGGAAACCCGCCATAGCCTTGTCAGCAGTTTGTCACTGCTGTAGCCACATCTGTAGCATGGACAAGAATACTTAGTTTTCCTCTTATTTCCACTTCCTTTGATGAGAGCCAGGGCTCTAAAAATGGTCTAAAGGAGATAGAGGATAAAGAGAGGATAACAAAAAGGACGGGAGATGTTTAGAGTTGTGGAGTGAGGAAAGGAGATTTAAATGACATACAGTTTTAATATTTATACCAGGTAAAATTTTAATCACCTGGTCAACTTGTGAAATGATGAGACATTAGTAGTAGTAGTAGTAGTGATTTTTAAGAGAAGTTTATTTTGGTTCCTTCATATCTAAGGATTTCCACATCTAGGACAGAATAGTTTATTTTCTTTAATCCCATGATAAAATGCTTGAATGTGTTATATGCATCTTAAGTTTTCCTTAAGTAATTTGTTGCTGTTGGTTTGGAATCTTTCCTTTCAAGGATGGCAAGATTCAATTAAGCAAATAATGCCTAAGTCTTCTAACCTGCAAGGAAAAAGTGACTTTCTTTTATTTCCTCAGAGTGCAATGTAGTTGAATAAATAAGTTCTTGGGAAGGTATTTTAACTAGAAAATCCAGTTTGTAACATATGGAAACTCAAACAGTTTTTGTTATCATTAAGCTGAACACACAGCTAACTTTATTTTAATAATTCATGCATTGTTTCATAAACAAAAGCCAACAAGCATTCATCTGAGAGATCACTTTTAGAAGAGGAAATAATAATTTATAATTTTATTATTTCTTTAGAGGAGAGCAGTCTCTTGGCTGAACACACGTTGCTTTTTTGTTTATGAAATGGTGCATGCATTATTAAAATAAACCCGTGACTGTGTTCTGCTTAATGATATGCAAAATTATTTGAGGTTGGGTACAGAGTGGTTTCATTTCTCTACCTGTTGTATGGCTGGCTGGCTTTCCCACCAACTGCGGATTTATGAGAGCATTTAAGGAGCACGTATTTAATTCCAGGACCAAAAAGCCCCAACAGATTGGAAAAATAAAAGCAGGATTTCTAGTGATGGTTTCATCTCTGAACAGTCCTTGAATGAGGAGGGGAGAAAGGGGAGGCATTTAGCAAGGAAAGGAATGGGTCTTTCCATATGTGTCAGAGGCAGGGACTCAGAGGCAAATGCTTTGCACCCCCTTGCTCCCCACAATGTTAATCTCGGGCAATTCTTTGGAGCTCTGCTTCTGGCCCAAGCCCACCTCACGCACTCTCCATGGCTCCCTGATTCCCTCCAAGCATTTAAAGGATGAGGGAAGATGATCTCAAATGTATCTGAAGTTGACTTTTCTCTGTAATTCCAATAAAATTTATGACCAGTTTTTTAAGGGTATTTGTTAAGATCCCAGAAAATGTGTGTTCAAATCTTTAGATAGCTATTGTAAAAATACTGGAGGAATTTTATTTTATTTTTTATAGCTCATAAATGATCTGGGTTGGCAGGCATTTCAGAGGGAGGGCTCTGCAAAGGGCCTAATTGCCCAGACTGAGTTATGCACCCAAGTGTTACAGGGAATGTAGATTCAAGGACCGGTGAGTCTGGTCCCACTTGATTGTACACATTGTGACAATGACAGCAACAGAATGGGAACGACGAAGTGCTTGCCTGTCATTCTGTGGCACGGTAGACTATGGCTTATGAACAGCAAGGCCCACCTTGTAACTGTGCAGTGAGATGGGTCACCAAGTGATCTATGTGACTGGCTATGTTTTGGGCACACAGCAGGCAATGTTGTCCTATAATAACTTCCATGGCTTCTCAAGGCTGAAATCCCACCATTAGAGGACCTCTTAGAGGTCCATTAGGAGACCATCTTTCTGTAGCTTTTAAAATGCCATAGTACAAACTTCCTCTTTTGAGAGTAGCTTGGGGCATCATTGGTACCTGGTGTGGATATGCCCTTGGGGTCCCAGGGAAGGGCAGAGGGTGAAGGGAAGAAAGACTTGCCTAGGACAGACTTCTCCTTCATCCCAATTCTCCCTGACCCTGGTGAATAGCAACTTCTGGCTTTATGAAAATAGGGTAGCATTCTCATGTGATCTTACTTTCTTGATTTCTCTATAAGAAAAAGGAAATAAAATAATATTGGCAAAACGCTTTCTCATAGAAGAAAATATATTAAATTCACCAAGTCCTCCTTTCCACTTTCTGGGCCCTCAACGCTTTTTAATATGGCTCTTGGGAGTTTCATTATCCCCATTTTCCAGATTGAAAGCTCATTCATGTAAATAGAAGGTAGTGCTCTCTAGAACTGACAGCGGGTTTGCATTGAGACAGAAACCAAGAGTAGGTTTTGCCTCTTCTCCATCAGGACCACGGCTGTCATTGAACATTGACAAGAAAAATGTTTATGGATTCCTTTGGTTCTTAGGATGTTAAACTGTTTGTATCTTGTCATTCATTTTCTCTAAGAATGCCCTTTTATTTGCTTGTTCCTCTAGGGAGCTGTGCTCACGGCGGTGTGGTGAACATCAGCAGGCCGGTTATAGTTCAGCTCAACTGGAAAGGATTTAGCTATCAGTACGGTGCCTGGGGTCGGGATTACTCTCCTCAGCACCCAGGCAAAGGGCTGTACTGGGTGGCACCTTTGGATACTGATGGGAGAACTTTGCGATATTACAGAATCTACAATACACTGGATGATTTGCTGTTGTACACAAATGCCCGAGAGAACTGGATATACTATGGCCAAGGTGGTGGTTTAGTAGTTTATAAGAATAACATGTATGTCAACTGGTACAACACCCAGAACATTGCCAAAGTTAACCTGACCACTGCCACAGTTGCTTTGACTCAAACTCTCCCTGATGCTGCCTATAATAACCGCTTTTCTTATGCTAATGTTGGTTGGCAAGATATCGACTTGGCTGTGGATGAGAATGGATTGTGGGTGACTTATGCAACTGAAGCCAGCACTGGTAACATGGTGATTAGCAAACTCAACGACACCACACTTGAGGTGCTAAACACTTGGCATACCAAGCAGTATAAACCGTCTGTTACTAACACATTCATGGTGTGCGGGGTTCTGTATGCCACCCGTACTCTGAACACCAGAACAGAAGAGATTTTCTACTACTATGACACAAGCACAGGGAAAGAGGGTAAACTTAACATTGCAATGCAGAAGATGAAGGAGACACTGCAGAGTATTAACTACCATCCTTTCGAGCAGAAACTTTTTGTCTATAATGATGGTTACCTTCTGAATTATGATCTTGTCTTCCAACAGATACCCCAGTAAACTTTTATGTGTTAGGGTGGAGAGAAATAAAATTTTTTTTTGACAAAAAAATGGTCTCCTCCACTTATTTAGGTATCTGTGGGGGAGTGAGGGATGAGGAAGCAGGGCGGGGCTCAGGATTCAAAAGTGTATCTGCTTAGTTGTAATGTTTGGGAGCAGAGTTCTACCACACTAGAGACTTAGGGCATTGCCCTGATTGGATGAGTTCTCTTGGAAGCCACCTGCTTCCTGGGATGCATTTCTCAACTGAAATAAGGTCATTTCAGGGTGGACGGGTTGTCAGAGATCTCGGGGCATCATGGTTCTAAGGAAGCCTTCGGTGAGGTGACATCTGGAAATTAAGGAACTTAAAGAGAACTCTGTATGGCTTTGGGGATTCTTTGTACAAAAGAGAGGGCTCAAGGACCAGTTCCCCTCCACATAGCTTGGTTAATTCTTCCACACCTGAAAGAAATCTGGGGCTTAATTAGGCAGATTAATATCTGAAGCTCCTTGAGGGTCCAAATCTCCAACTTTGTTTTTCTTACTAGCATGTGGAACGATGTTTTGTATCTATCAGATAAGTAAGTTCAGTGTGCTTGTATTCTATCTGTGAAATGCTCTGAGTTTTCTGGAGAAAAGTCCTTTTAGGCATTAAATTATCTAATCAGTCCCAGATGGATCTGCAGAGGAGGTACTTGGGTTTTTCTTTTCTCTTTTGACCTTCATAAGAGTCAGTAGAAGACTCTTACCTCATAACTTCATTCCAAAGGCAGCTCAGAAGATTAGAACCAGACTTACCAATCAATTCCTCTCACACCTCCCCCAAACTCCTACTTAAAAAAAAAAAAAATTAACCAGTTTTTAATGGAACAGATATAAGATAAACAAAACTAATTTTCTTTTGTTTCATCATGAACTTTTACTTTCACGGCTCTAAGACCATAAGAAAAGCAAACGGCCGTGATAAAATGATAGCCTATCTGGTTCTATAGTAAAGCCCTTAGAGCATACGTTAGACTTGTATTAAGTCATATCAATGGCTTCATGCAATTTTTGTCTTTAAGACTGAAACTTGTAAGAAAATACAATTTTAATTTTTTCTGAGGAAGCAATGTGAAAAAAAAATTGAAAGTATGTAGTAAATCAGTGCAATCTGAAAACCTTGCAGGTGTGTGTGTGCTTCTGTGCTTTTGAATGGCTTTATCATCCGGTCTTGGTCTATTTTCGTTTGATGTTCAGAAGTCTTCGTTGATAGGACTGGCTCCTTAAATGCTGTATTCTTCCCCTTTTAATAAATGATTAAAATGTGGTTTGAAAAAGTGTTGTCTCTTGTGTTTTTTCACCTGAATTTTACTATAAAAAACCCCTCTTACCAGTCCACACTTTGCTGTGAGGTTCAGAGAATGGCTACCTCCCAAACGCCAGGACACCTAAGAGCAGAGAAGAACAATACCTTTTAAGACTCCAAAGTCAGGGCTGGCTCTTTAGTTTTCATTTCCCTTTAAAATCCATTCTCTCTGGCAGCTTTTGTTGTATGACCCTGCACTCTTTTCTTTTGGGATGTGATCTTATGTACTCATTAATTTGCATGACTGATCTGATTATTTCCAATGTTAGACTATATTTGTGTGGCTTATGTTCCTTTTCCAACTGAGCTATCAACATGGGTCTGAAGCTTCCAGATCTTCCCCAAACAGGAGGTCTTGGATAGAAAGCAAAGAGACTAACTGGCCACACTGGGGAAAGAATACCTTTCCCCAAAAAGAATGTCGGGGCACAAGCGACCTAGAGCTGAAAGGAGAGGTAAGATAGTGGAGTGAGTTTTACTGAAAGGCTTATTTTTAATCCATGCCAAGCTTTTTGAGTATTTTTAGCAAAACTTTTTTTCTATCTTTCAGGGCTGAGCATAGAGACAGGTATGGCCTTCAAAATGCAACAAGATATGAAGATAAAGACAGGTATATCATGTGACATAGAAGTTAAAAACAGTGATGTTATATTTAATCTGGCTCTAGGCAATTTTCCAGATGAATGTTTCTACCAAGTATACAGTATGACCTCTGAAGATTCAGGAAAGGAGACAGGAAGCCAAGATAACTCTAGCAATCAGCTCTTTATTTAAACTTCTACAGAAGCGTTTGCATGAAAATTCCCCTCAAAACCTTCTTGCCACTGGACCTGGTGTATCATCTTGCAGTGGCTGCCTGTAGGAAATCTCCCCGCTGGGAAGTTTGAACAACCAAGGGATTCTGGTCCGAGGGTTTACTGCAATGTAGCTACACAATGGAAATTTTAGCTCAAGGTTCATCAGCTAGAACCCTTTTGGGAAAAAAATGTGTATATATATTTAAATCAGCTTTATTGAGATGTAATTTACCTGCAGTAAAATCTACCAATGTTAAGTGTATGATTAAATGAATTTTGACAAATGTATACAGTTGTGTAATAGCTAGGATAATTACCATATAAAACATTTCCATCCTCCCCCCAAATTTCTCTTGTGCCTTTTGTGGTCCACTCCGCCCCTCAGCTCCTAGCCCTTGGCAACCGCTGATCTGTTTTCTATCTCTGTGGAATCACACACAGGAAGCTTTTTGAGTTTGATTTCTTCAGGTTTCCTCTTGAAAAAGAGAACTAGTGGGCTCAAATTACTGCAGAGGGTAACTGGACATTATCAGTGACTCTCAGGGTTCCCTACATTTTATTATCTGGGGGGAGGTTAGATAGGGGATTGTGGAGAGCTATGGTGAGCTCCTGCTTTTACAAGTGTTCTCTAGTGAGCTGAAATTGCCATGGGGAGTGGTGAGTCAAGCCCATCTGGCATCCTCCCCAAACTGGGAAGTTCCCTTGCTACCAGCTTTATTCAATGCTTGTTCTCTAATCTCGACCCCTGTGCCATAAGCATCTCGACCCAGGTGGGTCCTGAAACAGAAGAATGATGCATAGTGGGTAAGAGGACAGGATATGGAGTCAAGTAAAACTGGATTTGACTCTTGGTTCTGGTGCTCACTAGTGGTATGGCTTTGGGCAAGTTCCTTAATTTTTTCTGACACTCAATGTCTTTTTCTGTATAATGGGATAAAACCACCTACCTCAGAGTCCTCTTGGGTGAATTCAATGATACCAAGTATATGAAGTACGCAGTTCAGTGTTTGGCTTATGCTCTGCCCTCAAAAAAGAGTTATTATCCCTGTTTCTCATACTGAATTTTAGGTTCAAAGTGCTCAATGAGTTGACAAGATATAAAGCTTATTGGGACCAGAGTTTATATCCTCTCCCCTATCAGACTTGTGGCAAGTCGTAACTCTTTAAGCAGGTGCCATTTTGGCTTGGAAGAATTCCATCCATTGGGACATCCTCTCTTTGTCCTCAGCTCCAAGATTGATCCTCAGAGTTGATGTTTTCTATCTTTTGACTCCAAGAGACACACTGACGTGAGCAACAGAAACTGAGGCTGCTACCCTTTGCTTTTGAGCCACTGAAAACCTAAATGAAGGCTGGCTTTCATCAAGCCCTGGATGGGACCAAAATAGATGTACATGTTCTCCTACTGGCTTTGCTGGAGTCAACAAGCACATCCGCCCTCTCAGAACATGCATGGGTACTTATTTTGTGCTTCACTCTTAATAAAATACATTTATCTTTTGGGGATTTGTTGTCATTGCCAGCCTCAAGAGTGGGTTTTCCTCTCTTCTTGATTCGTGAACCAGTGAAAGGGCAATGGCAGTGAACGGACTGAGGGTGACTGTGTGGCCACCTTCGGGATGATGTTTGGGAGGTACTGGGCTTAAGCTGTCAGCACCTCCAGCAGGTGTCTCACCATGAAGGATGATTAGCCTTCTGTGCTCCAGAATGTTCTGGAACAACAAAAGGGTAAATTGTGACACATCAGAAAATGAAAGGCAGGCACGTTTCTGAGGCACGCTCCCAGCCAGGGGAACAGACCAGCTGGCCTGGCTCCTTCATTAGAGATGCTATTTGAGTTGTCAGTTCAGCTGCCAGGCCTCACATCTGTAGCTTGGGATGTGCCTACTTTTCTCTGAGATCTGCGTCCGCTCCTGGAATGCATTCAAAGGGAACAGCCCTTGGAATCAAGGTCCATTGTGGAGAAAGATGGCCTTCACTCTGTCCAGAGGGGAGGCTTCTTCTTGGGCCCCCTCCCTGGACACCTTGGAACAAGGAGCTCCCCTATGAGGATGATTCCCCAGACTTCAGCCCCTCAAGAATATTAAAGAAAGACCTATGGTTTATTTGGGGGCTTCTATGTATTTTTTCTGGTGTTCAGTGTATGTGGTGGCTGGTGGAGGCTGAGGATGGAGTGATGGGGTTTATATGATCAAAGGAACTTCATTCCTGAGCTTCCACCCAGGAAATTTATACTGACCTCCAACTCTCTCTTTTCTTAGTTAGATTCTGCCAGCTTACATATTGTTGTTTGTTTGTTTTTGTTTTCTTTTCTTTTTGGTTGTGGCCTATAATGTTTTCATGTCAGTATTACCAGTGACTTACTCTGACTTTCACCCTCGTGGCTGTTATCAGTCAGAGTTTAGCGCAGAAACAGAAACAGCCTCTTTTAACTGGGGTGCTGCTAATGCCGTATTAGATAAATCTCATAATCCCAGGGACTTAGCATAAGAGCAGGTTTTTCCTCCCTCACTTTGGTGACCACTGCTTTCACCATTTCATCCTTGGTGATTGTGTCCATAACATCTTCCTCATCTACCATACCACTTTCCCCCCTAACATACCAGTTGTATACCAGTTGCCACTGTGATGGGATAGAGCTTCTCTTCCAAGATGACTCCCCTCCAAACAGTGATTCAGGGACCTAGACTCGTTTCCTTCCCTCCTGTGTCTCCAGCATCTTCGCACATAGCTTCTAAGGTCACAGTGCTTGTCTGCATCAGACAAGCAGAAGGGAGAAGAGTGTGGAAGATCTTAGGTGGAAGTTGTCTGGCTCAGGTCTGAAAGCAGTATCCAGCTGTGATGGATCATGATAGTTCACCATCCATTGACATAGGGCCACACCCAACTTCAAGGGAGGCTGGGAAATATAGAGTCCAGCTGGGTACATAGGAGAAAAGGAAATGGGTGGCCAGGCTGCCTCACCACTCTAGGTATTGCAAGGGGAAAAGGATCTAGGTGCTCTACAAAATCACTGGAAAGGCTGGGGGCATGACAACCAGAAGCTGCCATTTTAGCATTTAGCTTTGAGGTCACGCCCCTACCAACCACACAGAGATCAAGAAACCACATCTACTACTACATCAGCCACAGAAACCACTGGTGTCATCTCCACCCCCCTTCAAACTGGTACCAGACATTACAACATGGAGTCCATTTGCTGCCAACTCTCACCCCTGCTGGGGCCCACTTCACCCCTTGTACTCCTGGAAAGCTTCCGCCTTCCAAAGTGGATCTTGTCCACTGACCCTAAAAGAACCCAGAACCGTATCTACACAGGAGGCTGGGAAGTGCAGTTTGTTCTTCCTTCCCCTGTGACACAGGGAAGATGATAGAAAAGTTTGGAATTGATGTCGGGCCAGTACACAGTGTCCGCACAGCAGCCTCATTCGGTGACCCCTGCTTACACTATTTCTGCTGCTCCCATTTCGTCTCTGGTGACTATTCATCCTTCGTCCCCTGGTCATTCATCAACGTTTACACTTTTTCTTTTTCTATGCTCACACCTAGTGATAGCGTTGCCTGATGCCGCCATAATGGGAGAATTTCCCCTCCAGCAGCTCACTCTGAATGAGCTTAAGAAGGGGACCTGACTTTTACAACTTTATAGCTCCCGTGCCAGACTCTATCAGAGACACTGGAACGGTAACCCATGGTGAATCCATCTTGTGGGCCCACCAGTGCCCTAAAAAGGGCTTAGGCTCTTCGGTTCCTTTTTGAGGATAAGAATAAGAATCTCTTCTATTTGTGGTACCATCCAGAAACTTCCAGAATTTGGGGTAAGACATTTTCCCCTGTTCATCATCCCTGAAGTATTGGCTGATATTTACCCCCAGCAGACCTAGGGGGTCCCTGGGCTGATGGGCTGCTTTTGGGAGGTGATGCTTTATCCAGACTTCGGAGGTGACAGTGCAAATAGGGACACCCCAGGGCCTTCCGTAGGCTCTGATCTGCTCCTGAAGAGAATCCCGGCAAGTATGAGTATGCAGTTTTCCTTCTAAGCATACCACACAGTTTGTGGATTTTCTCAGAACCATTCTGGGAGGGGCTGTGATCCACAGCCCCTCTGAGACGATCTGCTGCCTCCTGGAGCCAGGGTGGCAGATTTTCCAGCAGCATCTCAGGAGTCAATGAGTGAAGGCAGAACTACCCTGGAGAGGAGGGATTCTGGCAGCATCAGCTCAGGGAATTTGTTTGGGGAAGAAAGTTTATAATAACAGTGTTCCAGTTTCTGCTGAATAAAACATTTGGAGGGCTTTTCTTCTCCCGGCAGAAAAATCAAATACTCTGGTGGCAATAGAATGGTTGTTCTTTTTAAATGCTGTTTTTAATAAAAATCAGATGGTTGCAGTCATTTGATGGCTACACTGCCTTCCCTCCTGACCCTGTCCTGGGCATCGTGTGGGAGCACATGGGACCCCATGGCTCGGGGCTAGAGCGTGCGCTCTCATTTAAGCAGATGGGGAAACAGCCATTTGAGCGAATGGGGCATGATCCCGGAGAAGGTACAACCAGCTGCAAACAGACCAGTAAATAAGGTTGTTACGCATGTGGTGGGTAGTTCTATAGCGACGCAACTTAATGGTGTTGGTATGTAAATGGCTCTTAGTAGACCCTGGATTCCGTGCACCCAGTTAAGAAGTAGCCTGGAAGCTCTCTCTTGGTGCTGTTCCGCTGTCGTTTGGCTACAGACCCGGCCAGCAGCAGAGCTCAGGTTTGCCTAGCTGTCATCACTGCCCACAGGGAGAGAAACTTCATTTTTGTCAGTAGGAGGCCGGAGATTCTGGAGTGGGCCTCGCACCGATGGGGCATCTCAGAGGTGACACTTCCCTTGGCCCTCTCCTGCGTGCGGGAGGATGCCAGCCCGGCACATCATGTGTTCCCAGTATCTGCCTCCGATGAATCCTGAATGGACAAAACTCAGAGCCAGTTAATTCTAGGGATTCAATACTCATGAGTGCCAGGTTATCCCCCTTAAGCCCTCTGGCAAAGAGAAGAAGAGGAGGTGCTTTTTCATTCTGAATCAACCTCACCTGATCAGAGACCTGGGTAGGCATCTGCCTGCCTCTTTCTTATAGGATTCCAAGGACCCGGGCTGCTGAAGGTCACTCCGAGCCTTAGGGATTTGTTCTCAGTTAAAATGCAAATGCTTTGGCAAAGAGAATATGTTCAGAATGGCTTGCTTTATTTACACCTTGCCTGAAAAGTTTGAATAACAGAGAGCTTGAAGACTTTGAAGGTGGGGCTATGTGTATATGGGGGAATCTCTGACAGTCTACAGGATGGGAGAAGGAGAGAGAGTGGCAGGAAACACACATTTTACCTACACTTGCTGACCACCTCCCCTTGGGAAAACACCTGCTTTTTTTTTTTTTTTTTTTATTGATAGTATTAAAAACAACCACCACCACTATGACCACCTTCCAATATGCTCCAAGCTGCACAGAAAAGAGCGGAGATATAGACCCTGCTTGCTGAGAGTTACTTTCTGCCTTGTTTTGCTGGGGCTGGTTGGTTTACGCTTGTTGCCCTGCTGTAATTGTGACTAGTGGGCCCCCTTTCACTCTTAGAAGGTTCTAGTGTGAGCAATCATATAGTCACCCTATCTGTAGGTATCTCATAGGAAAATATCATTTGTTTTGTCTCTTTTGTTTAATCTCTTCATTTAAAAATTTTTTTACTTTTTTGGAGGAAGCAGCAAAGAGACACATGCTTCTACTTTCATATAGCAATTAAGTGACAAGCAAAAACATGAGTCGACTGGAAAAAAAACATGGCCAGCCTGAAAGAAACCAGGCTTTACAGCGATGCAGAATGAGGTGGAACTCGGGGTTCCTGGTTCCTCTTTAGGCCCCTGAGGCTCACTCAGCACCAATGCTCATCTTGGTGACCACAGGGGGGAGCATCAGGGAAATGGCCCTGGTGGGCTGGTCTGCTGATGGCCTGGTGGCCTGAATGGGAATTTTTTGGGTAGAATATGCTGGAGATGTGGCTATGTGGTAGGGGTATCCTGTGACAGAGGTACCCAGAGTGGAGGTAAGTCACCATCACATTGGCTCCTAGCTCCAGTGGTGAAGTGAAGGCTGGTAATGTGACTTGGCTGCCTCCACCGGGGAGAAGGTTTCTTAAAATTAGGAAAAGATGGGCGGAGCTGGGCTTATAGGCAGTTTGCTCTGTTAGACTGACCTGTGTTCAATTCCCAGGGTGTTTGGAGATCTGTATACATTCATGGGCACACACACACACACACACACACACACACACACACACACTTCCATGCATAGTATCTGCTATATAGCAGGCACTTAACATATGGAAGGGAGGTGATAGTGTATGTGATCTGTTAAAGGAAATAGATCTGGTTTGGGGGCAATCAAACTTGGGTTCAAACCTTCCCAGCTCCATGATTTGCTAGCTGTGTTACCTTGGTCAGGTTTCTTAAACTTTCGGCATCTCAGTTTTCTTTTTGAGGATGAACTGACAAAATATTTTCCAGCCCTTAGCTCCAGGTCTAACCCATAGGGTCAGAAAATAAATGTTGTCACTAGCTACTTCTCCTCCTTAGCCCAGCTCTAGTGTCTAAGAACCTTTAGGTTGAATATACAGCAAGGACCTACTGTGTAGCACAGGGAACTATGTTCAATATCTTGTGAATAAGAATATTCACAATGGAAAAGAATCTGAAATAGAATACATATATATGTGTATATATATGTATATATATATGTGCCTGTATATTTCGGAATCACTTTGCTGTACACCTGAAACTAACACAACATTGGAAATCAACTATCTTTCAATTTTTAAAAAAAGAGCCTTTAATTTGAGCAGGAGAGGCTTGCAGAAAAGGAAAATGTGCTCTTCTGGTTAAGGGAGGCTGCCCACAGTCAATCCTTTATTTAGTTCCAAATCATCCAACTTCGTATACTGCATAGGGCTTGTGTGTGCCCACCCCTGGCTGGCTCAATGTGTAATAATTGCTGCTGAATGAGGGAATGACATCGGGTAGGGAGCAGGGAGACTGTTTGGTGTAGCAGAGGCCTGCAGCTCAGAGACCCGTCTTGGTGCTTTGAGGTTCCTGCAGGTGGCTCCTGTAGAGATTTAACAAGGGTGTTTGTGTCTTAAAGACACTGCCTGCTGCTATTTCTGTGTTCTCCTGTCCCCAAACATTAAGGATAATAGGATCTGTCCCCCAGAAAATGGCCTGCGCTTGGCCTGTTTCTATTGTGCATCATCTGGGTTTGGCCTTGACTCTTCTGTGCTCTGTGCTGTGAACAGAATATCAATTGGTGTGGAGGAGAAGCAAGCCAGGCGCTGCCACCCATTGTGTACAGCGTCGGGGGAAAATCACGCTACATGCGCAGAAAACAACTTCTTTTCTCATTTTATAAATTAGCTCAGTGATCCTTGGGAATATGAACCTTCATTCCCCCATAGATGGTGTTTAAAAAGGAAAAAAAGAAGAAAAAGAAAGCGAAAACAAAGAAATCAGAACGCAGTGCTCTTGGCAGTTCCAGAAAGGAAGCACGGGGTAGGAATGTGATCTGACCATCTTTAGAGCACCCAAGAGTTCCCCGCCTGCCCTGATCTCACTTTTTCTCCTTAGCGTCACCCCACTTTGGCTGCATAAGCACAAGCTTTGGTTAAGGCTTGTGATCTCAGCTGGGGCTGCCAGGCTGGGGGGAAGGGAAAGGGGTCCTGCTTTTGAGAGCAGGAAGGTCACGGGGAGGGGTGGATTCCTGTGCCTGGTAGCCTCCTGGCTTTTCAGATATAGGTTTATCCTCTATCCTGATTGGGTCATAGAAATATTGACAATCAGAGCAAGAAATGAACCAAAACATCATCTAAACCAGGGGTCCAACACTCCCCGGCCGCGGACCGATGCCCGTTCGCCGCCTGTTAGGAACCTGGCTGCACAGCAGGAGGTTAGCAGCAGGGCGAGCGAGTGAAGCTTCATCTGCCGCTCCCCATCACTCCCCACCACTCCCCACTGCTCCCCATCACTCCCCACCGCTCCCCACCACTCCCCACCGCTCCCCATCACTCCCCACCACTCCCCACCACTCCCCATCGCTCCCCACCGCTCCCCACCGCTCCCCATCACTCCCCACCGTTCCCCACCACTCCCCACCGCTCCCCATCGCTCCCCACCGCTCCCCACCGCTCCCCACCGCTCCCCACCGCTCCCCACCGCCCCCCACCGCTCCCCATCGCTCCCCACCGCTCCCCACCGCTCCCCACCGCTCCCCACCGTGCCCCATCGCTCCCCACCGCTCCCCACCGCTCCCCATCACTCCCCACGGCTCCCCATCGCTCCCTATCGCTCCCTTTCACTCCTCACCGCTCCCCATCGCTCCCCACCACTCCCCATCGCTCCCCACTGCTCCCCACTGCTCCCCACTGCTCCCCACCGCTCCCCACCGCTGCCCACCGCTCCCCATCGCTCCCCACCACTCCCCATCGCTCCCCATCGCTCCCCATCGCTCCCCACCGCTCTCCATCGCTCCCCACCGCTCCCCATCGCTCCTCATCGCTCCCCACCACTCCCCACCGCTCCCCATCGCTCCCCACCGCTCCCCATCACTCCCCACCGCTCCCCAACGCTCCCCACCGCTCCCCACCACTCCCCATCACTCCCCACCGCTCCCCACCGCTGCCCATCGCTCCCCACCACTCCCCACTGCTCCCCATCGCTCCCCACCACTCCCCATCACTCCCCACCGCTCCCCACCGCTGCCCATCGCTCCCCATCGCTCCCCACTGCTCCCCATCGCTCCCCATCGTTCCCCATCGCTCCCCACCACTCCCCATCGCTCCCCATCACTCCCTACCGCTCCCCATCAGTCTCCACTGCTCCCCACCACTCCCCATCGCTCCCCACCACTCCCCATAACTCCCTACCACTCCCCACTGCTCCCCATTGCTCCCCACCACTCGCATTACCTCCTGAACCATCTCCCCAGCTGTGGAAAAATTGTCTTCCACGAAACTTGTCCCTGGTGCCAAAAAGGTTGGGGACCACTGATCTAGACCAACTCCTTTGTTCCATAGATAAAGAAATTGAGACCCAGAGAAGGTGAATGACACACCCAAGTCCTCACACAGCTGGTCAGTGTCTGGGCTGGGCCCTGGGTCCAGGTGAGCATCCTAGGGCATTGCTTTGACTCTGAAATAAACAGACTTTTAGGTTTCCCAGGGGGAAAATGGGCAGCTCTTTCCCATTTCATTTTATTCCAAAGTAAAAACCACATTTCTATTTGTCCTTAGTCTACTTATAAATGCTAACGAATAGTCCTAGTGTTAAGTACTGAACATAATTTACTGAATTAGCTAATTGTTAACAATGGAAAGTAATTTTCTTTGACCTTTCTTTGACCTTTCTTTGACCTTTGACCTTTTATAATCCATGTTCCTCCCACAGAAAAGAAGTTCCAATCATCAGTGTTTTGGTGACACTGGCATAAAAGGTGAATTACTTGGCAGGAAACCAGAGTCCAGTTCCTGAGGGTCATGATTTCCTCTACTCAACACCCTACACTATCTTATTCAGTAAAATGCAGGGGAAAAAGAAGGACATTTTTAATTAGAAGCATTACACACACCTATGTATTTGCTGAGCGTGGAGGAGAGGTAAGTGGTAAATCAGTGTAGGGAGACGGGGGCCAGGGGTCTGACTTTAAGCCTTGCCTCCACCCTTTCTTGGCCGCATAACTTTGAACATAGTCTCTAAGCCTCTGCTTCCTCAGCTGTAGTATGGGTTTGATAACTGTGCCTGTTTTATAGAGTTATGAAGATTAAGTGGGTTGGTATATACATAAAGTTCTGGCACATAGTAAGTTTTCAGTAAAGGTTATTATTATTGCTGTTGTTAATACATATTTGTAGAAAAATGTGCAAGTTCCTAAAAGTACAAAGAAGGAAGCTGCCTCAGTTTGATCCCTGAGAGTTGGCTTCTCAACGCCCTGTGGAGCATTGTAATGTATGTATGATTTAGTAGGCTGTTTCTTTCATTTAGCATTCTTTTATAAACATCTTCCCTTATTCTTCAAATGCATGATTTTTAATGTCTACACAATGTTTTATAAATAGACCATAATTTAACTATTTCCCTATTGTTGCAATTTAGTTTGTTTTCCCTATTTTTTTTTAATTTTTATAAACATCCTGGCTTGTGAATCTTTGTCTGCACTTTTGATCATTTACTTAGGAGATATTCTGAGAAGTAAAATTATTGGGTCAAAACATAAACATATGTCAGAATCTTGATCCAAACTCCCAAGTTGCTCTGGAAAAGGAAGCTGTGCTTTACTTCGTAAAACTCATTCTCCAAAGCTACCCATGTTGACATTTCCCACTGGGCTGATTCTGTGAGAGGGGCAATCAAATGCTTAACTAACATCCTTGGTTAATCAAGAGTCAGTTTCCTTCCCCTTCTGCTCCTGGACTGCATATGGGAGTTGGAAATGTCCCCAGCTCGAGGGTCCTTTGGAATCTCCTCTTAAGGAAGCCGTGTGTCCCGGTTTGGAGAGTTACCCAAACCCGAGCTGACCTTGAGACCTCAGCCAATCTAATCCAGTCTTCTGACCAGTGGAATGAATGGCACCCTCCATAATGCCCACCTTTAGAAGCTTTCAGAACAGTCTAGTCCATGGGTCCTTTGCTTAGTCTATTGCTCTTTGGATAATGCCCCTCATTTGCTAGAAAGTCACTGCTTAAGTTTACCCCCCAAATCCTTGACCGGTTTGTTCCCTGTTAAGCAGAGCTCGGCAGGTGCACATCTTCTCTCCACAGGGTGGGTGGTGCCCATGTCACAGGTGTGCTTTGCTACTACATCTCTGGGTCCAGCACAGGGACTGCTTGCCACATGGCTTAGGCATTGCTCAGCTTCTCTTCCTTGGACCCAGCATCATTACCTTTTCTGGGATCAACCTTTCTGTTCTCACTGGCCTTCACCATCCCCCACCCCCATCCAGGGTGCCCATTCTTTGTGCCTCAGGTGCTGCATCCTTACCTAATCAGTCTCTCTGCTGCCAACCTCTTTCTCCTTCAATGCGTCCTACCCCCAGTTGCCAGATTAATCTTCCTTAAACATAGTTCCGAGGCTGCCACTCTTCATTGAGGCCCAGATTAAGCACACTCTCAAGGTCATCCATTGTGTAGCCTCTATTTCCTGCTTACCCCATAACGCTTTCCAGCCAAACCGCATGGCTCTCCGTTCCTGAATTGACACCATCCTGATCCGATTCATCATTTCCTCTTGGCTTTTACTGCCCTTCCTTTTCACATGTCTTTCTCAAAATTTCATCTATTAGTGCCCATCCCAAATACCTTTATCTGAAGCTGTCTTAACGTCCTTTCACCAGCATGAAAGCTCACCCACCATGAACACTTGTGCACATTACTTCCTTTTTCTCAGTTTCTGTCATAATACAATGATTTCTAATCCTCCCTTTGTCCCAATCTTGGTAGATAATAGAGATTACCAACCTTTATTATCTACCTCTTATTATCTCATCCTCCCTTTGTCCCAATCTCCGTAGATAATAACCTCCTGGAAGGCAGGACAGTGCCTGCTCCCTCTGCCCCTTACAAAACCCCACAGAGTGCTTTGTACATGGTGGACGCTTGTTCTGAGACAGACGTTCTCTGACACAGCCCCCCTCTCATGCTGCCACAGAGTGGGAATTGCACAGCTGCCTGGATTTATTGCTTTTCCCTGGAGAGGCAATTATCACGCTTTATCTTCCCTCTTTGGCTTTAAGCCAGTGGCTCTGCACCTAGTCTCTAATTTTCTTTTTGTTTAAAAGGATATTCTGTCTACTCAGTTAAATGATGATGGTAATGAGAGTTGCTACTATGTGCTAGACACTCTTCTTTACATATAAGATCTTACTTACAAATCTTCATAAAAATCTTATACATTAGCTATTATTATTCTACTTTATGGATGAGAAAACGGAAGCTTAGAGAGGTTAAAAAACATGCACTATAAACCCTAAAGATGTAGATCAGAGTTGGAGTCAAAAGTTGAAGCCAGATCTATTGGCCTAAGTCCTTTCTAGTAAGTCCCACGAGAAAAAGATGACTTAAAGTTAGGGAGTGGATGTGAGGCTCTGGCTCAATGTTCCTGAGATCTAATACCCTGAGGCTTTTCGGTGGGGAAGTGCTTACTTCTACTGTGGCTTAGTTATGCTAAGCCCCAGTTTCTCTTGATCAATTTGCAGGGCTAGGAGAGGACAGGGAAGTGGAGCAGAGCCCCTCCTTGGATCTGAGTGCCTTTGGTGAGCAGCACGTAATTTATAAGGATCTAAAGATCTTTGACTCTACACATCCTCTATGCTTCCTGCAGAAATCTCCAGAGCTTCCAGACCTATCACTGCAGCAGTGAGCAAAAGGTACTCTTGACACTAAACTATGGGAAACCTGACCCTGCTACACTCTCCAGGTCATCTTCTTGCTGGGGGGAAGACAGCTGAATGGGTACAGTATATACCAAGATTATGACAATATCAAACTTCTTACATTAGGCATTAAAACTGTGTATGTTGGGATTATTCAATTCTAAGTTTTAAAGAACTCTAGAAAAGAGCATCCTAGCATAGTGCTTGAAATAAAGTAGTTTTAAAAGAAACATTAATTGGATAAGTGAGTAAATGAATTCAGGAATACACTGTATAGGAATGAATGAATGATACTTACAATCTTGTTTTTTCATGGCAAGCAATGGGGAATAACGGAGAAAACGGTACCTTGCAGTTATTAGTAGTATGACTTTGGGTAACTTTCTCTCTGAGGCTCAGTCTAGTCGTGTGTAAAATGGTGATGTTAATACTGGCTGTCAAGAACTGTGAAAAGTCTAAAATTTTACCCTACTTTCAGCTAACATGTGAGTCTGCCACAGTTTCAAAGATGCTGGCAGAAGACATGGACTTCTGGGTCAGATACACTGACTTTATTACTCATGGCACAGCAAAACATGAACATCACCATATTTGTAAAAGTTTCCCTTGCAAATGGCTCAGATGGATGCCTGCACACACAGAGAGCTGTGTTATAAGAAAGAAACCCCAGGCTTAGGGATCCTAAATTTATAATGGGCGGGAAGCATGCCTGCCCTTTCCTCTGGAGCTGCTTGCTATACAAATATCCTTGAGAAGATATTCTGGAACAAAGGGATCTATTGCTTTGCTTGTAAGACATGCAGAAATGCATGAAACTCAAGAAGAATCATCTCCTAACACAACTTCTGAGATTTGTTTTTTAATGAGGATCAAATGAACTATCATATTGCATCAGTCAGGATAGTTCAGGTTATGCTGAGCTAACAAATGACTTCCCAAGTTTCAGTGCCTTAAGCCTCCAAAGATGTATTTCTTTTCTTTTTTTAATTGAAGTATAGTTGATTTACAATGTTGTGATAGTTTCTGGTGTGCAGCAAAGTGATTCAGTTTTATATATATATATATATATATATATATATATATATATTCCTTTTCATATTCTTTTCCATTATGGCTTATTAGAGGACACTGAATATAGTTTTCTGTGCTATACAGTAGGACCTTGTTGGTAATTTTATATATATTAGTTTGTATCTGTTAATCCCAAACTCCTATTTTATCCCTCCCCCACCCCCTTTCCCCTTTGATAATCAGTTTTTTTCTAAGTCTGTGAGTCTGTTTCTGTTTCATAAATAAGTTCATTTTTGTCGTATTTTAGATTCTGCATATAAGTGATATATGGTATTTGCCCTTCTCTTTCTGACTTACTTCAGTTAGTATGATAATCTCTAGGTCCATCCATGTTGCTGCAATTGGCATTATTTCATTCAAGGAGGTATATCTTGCTACTGTCACCCGCTCAGGGAGAATCAGCTGGGAACTCTGTTCCAGGTCATCTTCACTCTGGGTCCCAGGCTGAAGGAGGCTCCATGAAGGAGGCACATTGCCCTGGCAAAGGGAAAGTGAGTGTGAAAATAACAGGCTGGCTCTTAATACTTCATCGAAAGTGACGTGCATTGCCTCTGCTCAAACGTCATTCATTGTCCAAAGAAAGTCACGTGGCTAAACCCAACCTTGAGGGGGAAGGGAAGTGTGCTCAGAAGAAGAGCACAGAATATTTATTTGGTGGGCCACAAGAAATACTGTGATACAAATGCTAAGTCCTTGCACAAGGCCTGGAACATTAAGAGTCGTAGCGTCCATCTTTTTTTCCACTCTTGGAGCCATGAGATTGGGCAGGGTCAGAAATGTGCATCTTTGGTTCAGGGGAAACTCATAGTGGTCAGGCATTCACATTGTTCTCTGGCTGTCTGTGGCCGTGGTCAAGAAAATTTGCAGAATTCCCAACATAAAGTTATCTGCACAGCCTTGTAAATCAAGTTAATCAGTACTGATCATTAACATGCATTCAAGTCCACAAATTTGTTGGTCAACATTAAAAAAGAAGGAACATAGGATTTCTCCCAATCCCCAATTATTGCACAGAGATAATAACTAGATTGAGAAAGAGAAGAAAAATGTTGATTTTTTATTCATGATACAATGCAATCACAGATTCAGCAGCTGAAATACTTCTGACTTGAATTGGTGCCCCCCCCGATCCGACTAGAAATCATGAAATGTCATAGAATGAAATAAACATTATAGATCATCATGGCCTCCATGCTTTAGAGTTAAAATATGCCAGACAGGTCTTAATTCATTTCCTCAGTAATTAGTCGTTGAGACCCTCCTATCTGTTAGGTTCTGTGTTAAGGATCTGAGTACAGAGTGAGGAACAAAATAGACACAGTTCCTGACTCCATGGAGCTTAAAGTCTAGAGGGGAAAAAGATCATAGTAAAAGCTAACCCTTATTCACGGTTTGCTTACTAGGGGCTGGGCACAGGGCTGTGCAATATGTTAGCGTTTCATAAAAGACTCAATAGCTTTGTGGTGATTTATTACTGTGATAACTCTTTGTGGGAACCACAGCTTTGACCTGGTGTAGTCAAGGCTCAGAAAAGTAATTCTGGGGGCACCAGGGTCGCCAGGACAGAATTCAGGTCTTAGCAGCCCAGATAATAGATGCATCGACACCTAGATATTTTCACTAACCTGTATCACGAGAACCAGCCTTGTTCATGGGCTATAGATCCCCCATCTTCAGGCTGTGCCTTCTTTTAGTTACTATTCTCCGTCAATGATGAATGACTCATTCAGAGAACTTATTGCATACCTATTAGGTGCCAAACACTGTGCACCTACAATTATCTGCAAGGTAAGGAATGACTATCATTACTTTATAGATGAAGAAATTGAGGATGAGAAGGGAAGACTTGTCTTTTATTCCAGGGCTTCACATTGGTAGAGGGAGCCCGGATTCAACCCATCGTGCCTAAGCCAGAACTCCTCCCAGGGGCACAAAGCTGCCCCTTCTAACCACCAGCGGGCCTGGTCAGTGGATGTGCCCGGACCTATAACCATGGCTCCTGCCAGCCATCCCTAAGTCCCCCTGCAATAATGCTGGGTTATGAAATCCAGGCAGCTCTAGCCGAAACAGACTCATTTGGAGAACACTGTCCTCTCCTCATGGCAGCAGTACAACACGCAGCTTCTACTCACCTGTTCAAATGGACACAACAAGCATTGACTGAACATCTTCAAAGTGACAGGACTCAGAGGTGAACAGGATGAGTCCCTTGTAGCCCTGCTCTCCAAGGGCTCGAAATCAAGAGTGCGAGAGAAACTTTGAACCACAGCAACTATAATGCAAGTAGAGTTAACTCAGGGTTATTTCAAATAAAGTCCAACAGGAGGACAAGGAGAGAGAGACACACGCAGTCCTACTGGGGGATCTAGGAAGGCTTTGGGGGCAACTGTGATTTGTCAGGGTCTTGAAGGATGTGTAAGATTCAAGTGCTAGCGACGGGGCAGGGAAGGGCGAAGAGAAAAAGAGTGAGTTTGAAGAAGCCAGGTCAGGCAGGCAGAAGACGGTGCCGTTGCTTCTAGAGAGGGGTAACCTGCAGAAGTTGTTTTTCCAGAACTCGCAAGGTCTGACCCATTTTCCCAGAGCCCCTGGGGAGGAGCAGCTTGTAGGAGGCAGGTGTAGTCGGAAGGGGCTGCCTCAAGGATGAGCAGAGATAAAGGATGTTGTGGACACCTGGAGAGTCTTATCTGAAGGGGAGCCATCTGGTGCTTAGTACTAAGCAAACTTCTTTTTGTTTTCTCCAGGCGTCTGGAGTGTGGTGCCTGGTGAGCCGTCCCCTGGGGCTCTGTAAGGGTGGAGGGGCCCGCGATGGCCCCCGGGCTGGTGAAGGGCTGCATCTCCTGCCTGCAGCCTGACTGGTCCCAGGCCCCACACCTCTGCAGACGGCACCGCCCAGGGTGGGCTGATGAGCTGACAGCTGTCTGTTTAGGAGCCCCCTGGGTCTCCACTGCCTCCATGTGCCTGTCCCCTTGCGGGAGAAGCATGGTAGGTTTTTAATCCTGACCATTTACATCTGGGAAAAACAATGCAAATGTTAATCCATCTGGAGAGAGAACGAATCCATATCTTCTGCTACCCATACCTTTTGTTTTTCATCTCTGGATCTTTAAATATCATTATAAAGCCAGAAGGAACCCCCTGCAAGCCTGTCTCTTACCCTTCAGGAAGTTTTTTTTTTTTTTTTTTTTTTTCAGTACGCGGGCCTCTCACTGTTGTGGCCTCTCCCGTTGCGGAGCACAGGCTCCGGACGCGCAGGCTCAGCGGCCATGGCTCACGGGCCCAGCCGCTCCGCTGCATGTGGGATCCTCCCAGACCAGGGCACGAACCCACGTCCCCTGCATCATCGGCAGGCGGACTCTCAACCTCTGCGCCACCAGGGAAGCCCCAGGCAGCTTTTTAAACATTTCTTTGTCCTCCCTCTTCTGCTCCTCACTAACAGACCTTTCATCTGGATGTGGAACTGCTCTCGAAATAGCTAAACAAAGCCTCACTGCACCCCCATGAGGACAGAGGCGATCGTAACTCGCTTTCCTCCTGCCTGAGAGGAGACAAGCCATGGAAACTACAGAGACTTGGTAAAAGTGCTCCCGCAGCCACCCTAAAACAACAAGAGCGCGACCACAACGTCTGCCCAAGTGTGCTTTGGCAGGAGTGGACTCACAGGTTCAGAAAGAAATTTGGAATATTTCTTCCTAGACAGGCTCCTCCCCTCTGTGCCCTGTTTGGGAAAATGGCCTCAACCAATCCCCCAAGCCTGGAAACTTCAACTGTCCTAGGCTTTAGGGACTTTGTGGATCTCCAGTGCTCATGCGTGTTCTACCTCTTCTCTCGCTCTCTCCAACACGTTAGGGCACCCTGCTTGCCTGGATTACAGCTTGCTCTCCACAGTCCCTGCTCCTACTGTGTTTCCCTCCTAATCCACCCTCCAGGCTGCTCTCGGAGTAATCTTTCTAAAATACACAGTTAGGTCATGCCTCTGCTTAAAACCCCTCTCCAACAGGGTAAGATTTAAACTCCTTCATCTGGCACAGAAGCTCCATGCTGTAGTTTACTAGTCCAACCTCATCTTGCACCTGTGCCACTCAAAACGCTCCCTAACCGGCCATTTAGAACCACTTCCTGTTCCTTGGGCATACGCATCAAGCCTCTACGCATGCTCCGTGCATAACTCTGACCCTCCTATGGGGGAGTTCTACACCGTCAAAGCCCCATTCAAGAGTGGTCCTCATGACCTTTTTTTTTTTTTCTTAGATTCCATATATATGTGTTAGCATACCGTATTTGTTTTTCTTTTTCTGACTTACTTCACTCTGTATGACAGACTCTAGGTCCATCCACCTCACTACAAATAGCTCAATTACCTTCCTTTTTATGGCTGAGTAATATTCCATTGTATATATGTGCCACATCTTCTTTATCCATTCATCTGTTGATGGACACTTAGGTTGCTTTCATGTCCTGGCTATTGTAAATAGAGCTGCAATGAACATTGTGGTACATGACTCTTTTTGAATTATGGTTTTCTCAGGGTGTATGCCCAGTAGTGGGATTGCTGGGTCGTATGGCAGTTCTATTTTTATTTTTTTAAGGAACCTCCATACTGTTCTCCATGCTAACACATATATATGGAATCTAAGAAAAAAAAAAAAAAAGGTCATGAAGAACCTAGGGGCAAGACGGGAATAAAGACACAGACCTACTAGAGAATGGACTTGAGGATATGGGGAGGGGGAAGGGTAAGCTGGGACGAAGTGAGAGAGTGGCATGGACATATATACACTACCAAACGTAAAACAGATAGCTAGTGGGAAGCAGCCGCATAGCACAGGGAGATCAGCTCGGTGCTTTATGACCACCTAGAGGGGTGGGATAGGGAGGGTGGGAGGGAGGCAGATGCAAGAGGGAAGAGATATGGGAACATATGTATATGTATAACTGATTCACTTTGTTATAAAGCAGAAACTAACACACCATTGTAAAGCAATTATACTCCAATAAAGATGTTTAAAAAAAATAAAAAAGAGTGGTCCTCGCTCTGAGCACCAAATGGAACCGACCACTTGCTCCTTTGTGGCACGTTATATCTCCACTGGTTTTCTGTTAGAACACATAGTAAGATATCATGCTTATTATTGATGTACTTCCACCTCTGCCCCCAAATGATCTGTGCGTTCCTTCTCGGCTAGTGCTGTGTCTTGCTCATCTTGGCCTTGCCAGTAACTGGTACCGACCTTGCAAATAGTCATCCAATAAAGTTTGCTGAATGGATAGGATCATAACATCAGTTCGTGGGAAAGGGTAAAACTAACAGACGGGGAACCTGAGGCCAAGGACAGTTAAGGAGTTTCCTTAGACTCATGTTGTTAATTTAAGTAGCAATGCAATGACTAACACCCAAGTCTTCTGGTTTGTAGGTCATGAGAGCTTTCCGGCCCTTAAAGCTAACAAATATAGCAAGCTGTTTCAGGGGAGATTTTGTATTCCTCTACATGATACAGGTAACATTCATTCAGATATTCAACCAGTATTTTTGAGTGTTTAGCATAAGGCAGGCACTGTGCTAGATATTGAGATTACAGAAGGGCACAAGACAGAAAGATATCCTTTTCCACCAGAAACTTTCTACTGGAAACGGATACAAAAATGGTTAACTAAGTAAATAAATAAGATATAAGGTGAACAGGCAGGGGCCAGAGCAGGTAGAGGCTTGGAGGCCATCACAGGGAGCCTAGATTTTATTCTAAGAGCAGCCATTGGCTCCCATTGTGGGGACAAGGGTGTGGAATAGAGTGGATGCAGGGAGATGAGTTGAGTTATTGCACTGTTCCTGAAGAGATAGGATGGGGCTTGGATCAGGGTGGTGGGAGGGAAGGCAGGTTGTGGTTAGAATCTTTGGTCTGAAAGAATGGTCATAAGCCGTTGTTCTCATGTGCCAGCATCAAGTGGATGACTACAGAGGCAGTAAGTTAGGACCCTTGAGTCATCGAGAGATTTCAGCATTTGGTCATTGCCAGCTGCTTCTGTGAACTACCCCAGTATACTTAGGTGAACAATATTATCAAAGTCCTCTTTCAGGGGTCAGAGTTCTTCTTGTACCTCTTAAGGCCAAGGATGATGGCAATAGGATCCTGGCCATGGACCAGTCTGGCTTTGTGCGTGGCCTCTGACCACACCTTCTGGGGTTTGACATGACGGCCAGGGTGGTGTGGGAGGAGCATGGGTTTCGAAGATGTACTGTGCCTGTTTCAAACTGTGTAACCTTGCGAAAGATTTATAACCTAAGCCTCAACTGTCTGATCTGTCAAATGAGCATTAAGAATACATATCTCAGAGAGTCAGTGTGAAAATTTAATGACATGAGTAAAATGCTTAGTTGGCCCTCAGTGACTTTTGTTTCTTCTCTCCAAAACCAGTATGTGGGTAAAGTTGAGGTAAAGGAAGGAAGAGTTTTCACATTCTCTGGCACCAGCTGGGGCCCTGGTGGAACTGCACCCACAGAATCAGCATCTCCATATCCCTAAATAGGTGCTCACCTAGTCTTAGGGAAGAAAATTTTTCCCCCTGTTGGAAACTTGAGGAGATATACTATGGGGCACAAAGTAATTCTTTTCACCAGCTAGTGGCTTGCAGTCTCCTCTGTTCCCAGTGAGGATAACCATAGAGGAATAATGACAGCATGATAAAGATGTCCATCTTGAGCCAGTACTGTGGCATCTGGTGTTTTTGATTCTGGACCTGGGAGTTAGGTGGAAAGTACAAGAGGAGACTCCTATGAAGGGCCTTATCTTACTGACTTTCAGAGGAATGTGTGTTTTGAGTTGGTGAGTTTAGAAGGGCATCTCTGTGGCTGGTGTGAGCATCTCTGGCATAAGTTCTTCCTGCAGATCATTCACTTGACACAAGGTGGTCCTCAGAGGAAACCAGAACTTGGAAGGTGGGCTTTAGGCAGGCAGGAAAAGGAATGTTCTAGCTTCCTCCCAGCTCTGGCCTTTTAGATAAGGACTTTGAGGAGTGTAAAGCAGGGATGAGTAAAGCAAGCTGGTTTAACTTGGACGGATTGGTAGTTGATACCTAGAGTACTAAGTCTACTCTGCTCTCAGTGAAGAAGAGTTCTGTGGTTGATTGGTGATGTCTGCCATGAGCAGTATAGGGAGAACATGACACATGTGGGCTACAAGTCAACCATCTCTGGTGTAGAAATTCATGAGATCCCTATAGGATGGCATGGGCTAAACGTGGCCTCCACAACATGGAGGCAGCTGGACTGCTGGGAAGGGAGGCATCCCCATAGGGGCCACTTACTAAAGATGGATAAACTACATGGTGTAAATCAGATGATCTGGCTGCTTGTTACTTTTTGTTGATTTATCTTTTTTGATCCCTAAGCCATTAGTGTAATCTCCTAAAAATGTTGTGGCCAGGTCTCTGCTTTATCTCAAGGGGCTGGGGGAGGGTCCATGTTTGGGCTGGAGTACAAAGGGGAAATACCGGCCCCTGAGAGCAATGGGGCAGGCAGTGGACAGAGCCCTCAAATCCCAAGGAGAAGGCCAACCTCAGGGCCCAGCCCTCCGTCCTCCTGTGTGGATTTTTCCTCCTTTGGAAGCTATAGGCGAGATGAATTCTTAATTCTCTGCAGCTAGCGCACCATTCTTCTTTTAGCTTCACCTTCTTCAGAATTTTGCTGAAGACTATTGCCAAGCTAGTTAATCAACCATTTCAATTCTTAATTCCATTAGGAAAAGAAGGGAAAATTACATAGACGGGGAAGGCAACCAAGAAGACTTAAATTGAGTGAACATTTACCAAGTATTTTATGTATTTTATTTATTTTTTATTCCTTTTAAAAAAAACCCACTTTATTGAGGTATGACTGACGTATGAGAGCTGGATATATTTAATGTATACAGACCCGATGAATTTGGGGATAAATATACATCTGTGAAACCGTCACAACCATCGAGGCCATAAACATATCCGTCGCCTCCCAAAGTTTCCTTTCACTTCTGTTTTCATCGTCATCATTTGTCATAAGAACATTTTTATCCCACAATTACCCTACGAGGTAAGTACCATTGTCACCATCTAAACCATGATGAAACTGAGGTTCAGGGAGGTCCAGGAACAGGCCCCAAGTCTCAAGTCCAGCCAAAGGCAAAGCCATGCCCCCAGTACCAGGAGTGCAAGTACCCAGGGTGCACGATCCTTGGGCCCACCGCATGGCCCCCACGGAAATTTGTGGTCCTAATGGAGCCTTCTGAGAAGGGTGGGTCCCGCGAGGGCAAAATCCGGGCAGCCCGCATCTGGGCCAACAGAAGGCTGGGATGCCCAACGCTCTATGAGCGGCCTTACTTGCCCAGATGGGGTGCTGTGGACCAGGTTCCCATAAGGAAGAGTCTGAACAGTATTGCGTTACAGGGACCCTTCGGGGCTCCTCCTGTCCCGGCTTCTGTACTAAAAATGCTTTTAACCACAATATTGGCTCTATGGATTTTTATTAATAAAACTTTCAAAGCATCGCATGGAGTGTTAGCTATATAACTTTCACTGAGTTTGAATGGAAATTGTGTAGCTAACTTCCCAAGCCAGGCGTCCTTGTGAATGTGTTGGGGAGATGGAGGTGGGACAGCATGATTTGACTTGATGTCACTATGAATATTTTTAGAGACCTTTTGAATCCTCTGTAATTACACTATCTGTACTTTGGGCCTAGTGTTGTTGTTCAGTTTACAAAATCCTCCTTGCTAATTACAATAAACAAAGGATTTCATTTCTCTAAAAAAAGGATTCTGAAGCTTCTCTTTGCTTGAGCAGCCCAAAATACCTACCCAGAGTTTTAAAAAATAAATGGCTAAGACAGGCACACCCAAGACAATTTTTATCACAATTACATCTGTATTGCTTGCAAACAAGGAAGGCTTTCTTCACATGTTCTTTCTGAATGTGGTGGCAGAGATCGGGGTGTTTGTGTGCAAAGTTTAAACTGAAGCCTGGATTTTGTGTGGCTAAAGAGCGATGTGTACTCCAACATCGTTCGTTCCCTTCTGGTTTCAGTGTGCTGTGTAGATGAAATCCTGGGGATTCTTCTATAAGCTAGTGGAAAAGGAATTGAGGTTTGTAGCCTCCCATTTCGCAGATGAGAGGGGCAGAGGAGAGAGAAAGCACAAGCTGCTGACATTTTAGCTCTGCCATGTGCTGTGTGACCTGTGGCAAGTTACCTTGCCTCTCTGAGCCTCATATGCAAAATGGACAGACTATCAGTACCTCCCTTACAGCGTTGTTGGCAATGGATGGAAAGCACTTAGTACAGCATGCATACAGGGTGTGTTGACATGGAGTTGGCTATTATTTTTAAGATGTGCTCAATAAATATGTGGTGAATGAAGAATGTTTATTCTGATCACAGGATGCTTCAGGCAGCGTTTTCAATTTTAAGTTACGCTAGGAAGAAAGCCTAGTGAAGTGCCAGCCTCCTCTAGGAACCTTGTAACTTCTGATTGACTCCAGCAAGGCTGGCTGCTGTGCTTCCTCTGTAACTGTGGCTGTCTGTACTTTGCAGCAACCGTAGCCAGGAGATCTGACCCGAGCAGGGGTGGAATTAGGACTGGCTGACAGAGTAGGGCCCCAGGGGGCTGGTGAGAGCTTCTATAGCTATAGATAGTTAATGCTGACTGAACTCTTGCCACCAGGCCCTGTACTAAGTGCTTTATGCTTAGAACAACAATCCTACCAACAGGCACTATTATTATTCCCATTTTACAGATGGAAAAACCTGGGACAGGCAGATTCAGTTAGGAAGTCTCTTGAAGTCCCCGGCTTGTAAGAGATAGAACTGGGATCTGAGTCCAGCTTTAGCAGTGACCACTGCGCTCTGTGGCCTCTCTGAACCCTGCAAATCTGAGGGTGCCTTGAATATGACATATGTGATGAATTGGGATGCAAATTGGGAAGAGGATATTGGTCCTCTGATCCACAGAAGCCCTGCTAAGAAATGCACCCAGAGTAGGAACTCCAACTGGGTGTCTGGAGCTGGCCTCGTTTAAATCTTCTATGTGCATGGTGGTGCATGTACGCACACACACACACACACACACACACACACCTGTTTGTGGGTCTTAAGCATTTCATGGGGCTTAGACAGGCAAGAGAGAAATAGTGTGAGGACAGGAGGACACAGCAGCGTTCCTGAATTAGGAATTTGGAAGACAAGGGAAGAAATGGACGTCCAAATACGTTGTGTTTGCTGGAAGGCTCTCACAGATTCATCCGATTTCCATTTACTCTTAATCATTTTTTCAGGCTTGCCTATCTGGGTGGAAGATAAAGTCACAGTCCTTCCTAATGTGTCCACCTCCCCTGGGGATGCTCTCCCCACTTTCGGCGAGGACAGCCTTCAGTCACAGAGACGGTGCTGGCAGACAGACTCCAGCTTGTGCCCTGGTCTACACCCTCCTGCCTTTCCTCCTGGGAGTACAGGGCTGTGTGAATCAGCTGTGAGGAGAGTTTAGCAATTAAGGAACCTGACACCTAGGTGATTGCTCCATCCCCAGGGATTTCCAAACCTTTCTGAGCCATGAATTTCTGTGTTCAAACAAAATCCTACCCAGACACCCAGTGTGTGAGGCAGCCAGAAGCAGAGCTGCTCTGGTGGAAGCCGGGATCCTGGAGTCCTGCCCCTTCTCCCCTGATGAAACCCTGGGGTAGAGAAAAGCGATTTGAAAGCCCCACTGCGCAGCTCTCAGCTTCCCTTTATAATCTGAAGACCAGCTTGTCCCTCTGCAGTCCTCCATCCTTCTCATCCTCTGGGTGCCTGTGATCCATTGGTTACAAACAGGCACAGCTAGAACACAGGGATCAAAAGGCAGTTTTAAAGGGCCAGACAACACTCATTCTGCTCCAATTTTCCCTAAAAAATGAGAGATGTGCTGGTAAAATGTTATCAAAAGGTTGAATAGTTTAGAGGTTAGGAACATGGATTGTGGAGTCAGTTGCCTGGGTTCAAAGCCCTGCTTTTCCACTTACTAGCTGTGTGACCCTGGGCAAGTTTCTTAACCTCTCTGTGCCTTAATTTTCTCATTTGTAAAATGAGGATTAAATAATAGCAAACTACCTCCTTGGGTGGTTGTGAGACTTACCTGAATTGATAGAGATGATGCATCTATTAACAGTTCCTGGCACATGGGAAGTGCTCAATAAGTCTTAGCCATTTTTATTTCAGTAATCTTTTCTCTCTTCCCACAAGTGAATTCCAGTGTATCCTGAGGTGCAAATGACAGACCTTCTAACAAGGAGGTTTTTTTTTTGTTTTTTTTTTTTGCGTTATGCGGGCCTCTCACTGTCGTGGCCTCTCTTGTTGCGGAGCACAGGCTCCGGACGTGCTGGCTCAGCGGCCATGGCTTACGGGCCTAGCCGCTCCACGGCATGTGGGATCTTCCTGGACCGGGGCATGAACCCGTGTCCCCTGCATCGGCAGGTGGACTCTCAACCACTGCGCCACCAGGAAAGCCCAAGGAGGTTATTTTTTGAGGGGAGGAAGAGCAGAACGGTAAAGGAAGGAAGAGAATGGGTGTCATGGAGGGCAGAGAAACCACAGTAATGGAATCCCAGACTGTGAAAGACATGACCCCTTCCCAACACCCCATGCCACATGGTCTTGAGCAACTGAAGAAATGGGGCTGTACCTTATACATACCGAAGGGAACAAAAAGACTCATTGGAATTTTATATAACGGTTTCGTTTTATGAACCAGCACTATTTCACCCAACCATTTTATAGTAAGTCGTTTTCTTTCTCTTGCTTTTGGAGTCAGACTCCCCTTTATTATGGGAGATGCTGAAATATTTCAAGATATTTCAAGCCCTGGAACCCTGCTCCAAGTGCTGGGCCAGAAGAGCATCACTTACTCTGGCCAGAAGACTTCCTGAGGGGTTGAAGGAGGCTTCAGGGCAGAAATGCCAGGTTACTCTGGAAATCACAAGCCTGCTAAATGTAGCGGGTGATTATACCGTTATTCTGTTGATGTTTTTCTAATCACAGTTTACCGGAGGACTTAACCTTTAGAATTCTTCACAGCACGAGGGCTGGAAAAACTGTTCTGGTGTCTTCTTACAATGAACATCTCTGACGACTAATTAAGGCATGGCACTGCTACCTCTGTTTCACAGAACCAAGCCTAGAGTGTAACTGTTTGGTGTCCAAAGCCAGGGGGTCAGAAAATAAACAGACTTCAGCTGATCTGAAGCAAGGACGCAGGTACCCCGGGAATGTGGAATGCAAGCCGGGCAGCACCACAGATACAAGGGAGCTGAGTTAGAGGATGCCACTCATTAATTCTCCAATTTTTTAAAAGCTGAGAGCAGTAAGAGTTAAGTCCAACATAAATGTAACAGGATGTGATGTTAGAATCTAAAGAAACATTAGACATGTATAATCATAGGACATAAATAATACATTGGGCAATGATAAGACATAAATAAAGGCCATGATAGGAATAATTATGATTGGGGGAGTGATAAATAATCTGCAAGGAAAGGATGATGGTCTAAAGACGTATTTCCTCTCTTGTTCCTCACAATTTTGACTTTGACAGGACTTTGATTCCAGAGTCTGGTGGTCAAATATTTTAGTTTGGTGAGACCATGGGGGAGTGAGAAGGGACAGCGGCAACTAGACATGGTTTTATTGCCAACGACTCCGGTGGTTATCTTGGCCCTGGGTTTGCAGGAGAGGCCTAGAATAAAGTTCATCCAGAGTCAGTGATGAACCTGGAGGCAAACAAAAGAACAGGACAGATGCTGAATCTCTAGAGAAAGCAGAAAGGATATAAGAAGAGAATACCCCTCCGCCCCAAAATTCTGGGGTCACTGGGGATGAGCAGGATAATTTGGAAGGAACTCACAGCTGCTCTGAGGCCCCCACTGAAAACTCCTAGTTTGTAATTTTTATTTATTTAATTTATTTTTTGACACTGGAATCTATGTACTGTAATCTTTAGGTATATATACTTTTTTTTTTTCTGGCTAGACAAGTAATTCATATTAAAGAAAATTTGGAAAATCAAGAAGGTTCATTTAAAATTTATATAAAATGCTACTTCCCAAGAATAATGTCTTTTTTTATTATATAAGTTTCAGGTGTACAACATTATAATTAGACATCTGTGTGCACTGCAAAGCGGCCACCACTACAAGTCTAGTTACCATCCACTGCTGTACGGTTGATCCCTGTCATCCATTTTCCCCATCCCCCAACTCCTTCCCGTCTGGTAACCACTCACCTGATCTCTGTACCTATGAGCTTGTTTCTGTTTTATTTTGTTTGTTTTGTTTCTTTAGATTCCACCTATAAATGAAATCACAGTATTTATCTTTCCCTGTCTGCTTTCTTTCAGTTAGCCTGATACCTTCAAGTTCCATCCTTGCTGTCACAAATGACAGGGTTTCATTCTTATTTATGGCTGAGTAGCACTCCTCTGTGTATATATACCGCACATATTTGTCCATTCCCTCATCAGTGATGCTTAGATTGTTTCCATAAGTTGGCTGTTTATTGTAAATAATGCTGCAGTGAATATAGGGGTGCATATATCTTTTTGAATTAGTGTTTTCTTGTTCTTCCAGAGTGGAATAGCTGGGTCATATGGTACATCTATTTTTAATATTTTGAGGAATCTCCATTCTGTTTGCCATAGTGGCTGCACCAATTTATAGCCCCACCAATAGTGTATTAGGGTTCCCTTTTCTCCAAATCATCTCCAACATTTGTTATTTCTTGTCTTTTCCATAATAGCCATTCTAATAGGTATGAGGTGATATCTCACTGTGGTTTTGATTTGCATTTCCCTAATAATTAGTGATGTTGAAGCTTTTTTCATGTGCCTGTTGGCCACATGTGTGTCTTCTTTGGAAAAACGTATGTTCAGACCCTCTGCCCGTTTTTAAATTGGGTAGTTTTTTGTTGTTGCTGTTGCTGTTGAACTGTATGAGTTCTTATATATATTTTGGATCTTAACCTCTTATCGGATATATGATTTGCAGGTATCTTCTTCCATTCCGTAGGTGGCCTTTTCGTCGTGATGATGGTTTCCTTCACCGTGCAGAAGCTTTTTGGGATGCAGCTCCCTTTGCTTACTTCTGCTCTTGTTTCCCTTGCTTTTGGAGTCAGATCCACAAAAACATCACTAAGACCATTGCCAGTGAGGTTACTGCTTATGTTTTCTCCTAGAAATTTTATGGCTTTAGGTCTTATGTTCAAGTCTTTAATCCATTTTGAGTTGATTTTTGTGTATGGTGTAAAATAGTGATAATTTTTATTTTTTAATTTACCAAATATTTGTTGAGATTCTGGGCTCTATTTTGCATATTGAAGGATGCAGAGTGGGGAAACAAAAGTAAATAGACGTATTCCCTGATCTCAGTTTAAACGTAATGAGCAATTTAGAGATGTGTACGCAAATAACATAAAGCAGCGATGGGGGAACAGGGCTTATTCTAAAATTCCTCAGTCTTATGTTTCCATGTTTCCAGATTGGAGCACTGGGCTGGGTCCCCTGTCTAAATCCCACTGTGGCTACACGGTGCATGTTGGCACGTTTGCCCAGGTCTCAGAGCAGAGAACAGGTTGAAAGAGGGGGTCCTGTTAAAGCCTCATCATTTTTTGTCCATGTGGGAAATCCCACCTGGCTCTGGGGCACTTTAATCTTTGTCAAAATTTTCTGTGTTTTTGGCCATTGTGCCTGAAAAACTGAACGTGTCAGCATCTTTCTTCTGATCCCTCTGGGGCAGGGGTCCCCAACCCCCAGGCCACGGACTGGTACTGGTCCGTGGCCTGTTAGGAACTGGGCCGCACAGCAGGAGGTGAGTGGCGGGGAGCGAGTGAAACTTCATCTGTATTTATAGCCGCTCCCCATCGCTCGCGTTACCGCCTGAGCTCTGCCTCCTGTCAGCATTATGGTGAGTTGTATAATTATTGCATTATATATTACAATGTAATAATAATAGAAATAAAGTGCACAGTAAATATAATGCACTTGAATCATCCCAAAACCATCCCCCCCGCCCCCATCTGTGGAAAAATTGTCTTCCACAAGACCAGTCCCTGGTGCCAAAAAGGTTGGGGATTGCTGCTCTGGGGGAAGAAATGTGCAGGAGGTCAGTGAGCAGACTGGCTACCCATTTAGTCCCCCTCAGCATTTGGTCCTGAGCAGAGGCAGCCGGCTTCGGTAATTAGACTCAGAATCCTGACGGAGGTACTTTGTTCAAAGTTCAGTCACAGTCTGAGATGGAGAACTCTGCATGCCCACTTCCCTTGTTAATAGCTTTGCTGACCTTCTCCGAAGAAAAAGTCATTAGAATGTTGTTATGATCTGCTTCTTGCAAAATCGCACCAGTCCCCCATTTATAGCCCTGTATTTCAACCAATTCTAATTACCTCTTAGAATATACTTCTCCCAGCCCTTGGAGAATATTTCAAATCCTGATCCAAGCAATCAAGCATACTTCTTGGTTAGCAAGCTGATTGTGTCCCGATGCACACAAGTCTCAGTGAGAACCCCCCTCCCCTTTCCCAGTAGCCACATAATCCTTATCTCAAGGGCTCCAAAGAGCTGGTCTTTTGGTTTCTTAACCTTGGAAGATGACCTTTCACGGAGGAGTCTGGGTGTCAGGAAGCTAATGAGGATGAGCAAAAACATTCTTGTCTTTTCCAATCATTTATTGCATCTCCCCAGGGAGGTTCTTTCCATCCCTCTCATTACTGACATCATTTGAAGTCACTGGCCGTCTTCTTCTTAGACCTATGGAGAGTATGCTGGTTCAGTTCAGAGTCCATTGGGGGGTCCCGGGTAATGGAGTTCTTGCCTCACTTTTACTTTATTCCTGCGAAAAGCCCACAAGGTGTAAAAAAAAAAAAAAAAAAAAAGTCTTTGTTGGCTTATGAAGTCAAGAGCTCCTTGGTACATCTTGAACTTGGCTGTGTCCAGTGGATTTTTTTCCCTCTTCTACCTCGTGTTATATATTAGCCTCTATCATTTCAGGCAGTTCAAGTGACTCAAAGATTTTTGGAGGTCTCTGTTCCTTTTACACTTTGAATAGGACTAAACTCACCAGCATTGCTGAGAGGAAACATTTTTATAGACTTTCTAAATCTCTCCACTGCTGAGAAGAATTTAAAAAAAAAAAGTAGAAACATTTCTCTCGTCTCTTTATTTCTAATCACTTTTTCCTTCTAACAGGACTGAAGCACCATGAGAAATGGCACTCTTTTACGGCAAGGACTCATTTGCCCATAACGAACACTGAGTACAAAACCAAATTTAAAAAACCCAACCCTATGCTTAGAGAGACCATTAGGAACGATTTGACATTTATTGAACAACAGATGGTGATTAAAAGCATAAAAGCTAGATTGCCTTGCTGGAAACAAAGGGTAGTTCTACTGAGGAAGTCTAACGTTTCAATTAAAATACTTCTGAATGACAATTAAATCATATGAAGATAAGACTGAAAATGGTTTCTATCTGTACTATAATCAATAGTGCAGTTAAAATCCTCATCAAGAAGCACCCAAGTTTTTAATTTAACAGTTTGCTAAAAGATTAGCCAAAGCTTCAGCCAACCATTTCCTTCAGTGTAGGGTTCAAAAGGTAAACATTTAACCAGGAGTGTTTCATTCGTATTAAACAGATTTATTCCAGTGATGAGAAGGCAGCCTCAATGCCTTTGCTTTGTTTCAAATCTCACCCACCTTTCAGTGGATGAAGCATTAGTAAGGGGTGGAAAAATAATCCCATTATTTCCATAGCAAGAATGTTGCTTTAATGATGTTCGTATTCTTTTGGGAAATAGCGAGTTGAAGTAGAGAGGAAAGTGGTTTAGTGGTGAGACAGACCTGTTTTTGAATCACAGCTCAGTCACTTTGGGCAAGTGTCTTAAATGTTGACAATTTGTTTTATCATTTGTAAAATTGTCATCACAGTATCACCTTTCCTGGAGTGCCTGTTGCATTCTTGGGTCTCGGTGAATGAGAGCCCCTATCTTTATCCCTCTTTTGGAAGAACCTCAGGATATAGAATCTATTCTAGCAGATCTTACCAAAACTGAGTTCAGTGGGATACTTGTTCTGCTACCTATCCCACGCCAAGAGGTTACTCTGTGTTATGGGTTGAATTGTGTCCCCCTAAAATTCATATGTTGGAGTCCTAACCCCCAGTACCTCAGAATGTGAGTTTATCTGGAAACAGGACTGTTGCAGATGTAATTAGTCAAGTTAAGATGAGGTCATACTGTAGTAGGGGGAGCCCTAATCTAATATGACTATTTCCCCTTTTTATAAGTTTTCTTATAAAAGGGGGAAATGTAGAGACAGACATCCACACTGAGGGAAAGGCCATGTGAACATGAAGGCAGAGATAGGGGTGATTCTACAAGCCAAGGAATGTCAGGGATAGTCAGCAACGTACCAGAAGCCAGGGGAAAGGCGTGGAAGAGATCCTCCCTCACAGATGTCAGAAGGGACCAACTCTGCTGACGGCCTTGATCTTGGACTTCTAGCTTCCCAAACTTCAAGGCAATACACTTCTGTTGTTTAAGCCACCCCATTTGTGATACTTTGCTACAGCAGCTCTAGAAAACTAACACACTATGTCAAATACAATTGGTAAACATTGGTACAGCATCCTGCTTTTGAAGGTTCATAAAACGGTTTACCAGAGTCAAGTCTGAGAAATCCTGCCCTAAGAACTATCTCTACCTTTATTTAATCCAGTGTTTCCCAAACATCTGGCCATGGAAGACTTTCTTGCCTGCATAAACACCTATTTATATACTTTGGAACTCTGTTGGGAAACAATGCTCTGGAATGCTTGCCTTTAACCCCCACCTCCTAGCTTACATCACTCCCATGTCTTTACCTCAGCCCCAGGGCTTTCACTCCCTGTCTTGCTTCCTCACCAGGCACAACCAGTCACCTAGCCAGTGCGCTCGGCACCGCCCAGAATGATGTCAGCCCCTTAGTCATCACTGCATCCTTAGGCAACCTTCGCTGTTGCTCCCACCCTCTTTTCTCCACTTCTGCTCTGCAGGTGTCAGGGGTTGCTTGAGAACGTAATGAAACTGAGTTAAATGATGAATTTGGATTTAGGGCAGTGAAATATAGAATGTCTCAAGCTGAGTCTCCACCTCTGCTCAGTCATCCTTATTTTCTTGTATTGCTTTTCCATTGCTTACATGCCTTCCTTCATGCCTGCACTCATTTTAGTGTATGGCCCACTGTTAAGCCAAGTCCTCTACTAGTCACAGGGTAGGTAGGGGAGCAAGGGCAGGCCCCGATGAACCCCTTCCCTCATCTGCTGTTGGCCTATCAGAAGAGATAAGCTAATACTCTCTCATAGAGAAAAAAACATTCACAGAAGTAGTTTCATGTTGAACAGAAAATGGAATAGAGTGAACAAGAGTTTGCCAGACGAATGTGAGAGAGTATATTTCAGGCAGAAGGACTAGCAGATGTATTCAGGAAATTTCAAGTTCTGGTCAGGTGTTAGGTTACTAGATGGGGGAAATAGAATGTGAAGTTAGGAAAGAGCAGGGATAAAATTATTACATGCTAAGGCATTTGCCATTTATCTCGTGGGGAAGGGGGAGCCATTGATGACTGTAAATAGATCAGATTTTCATTAGGAAAGGTCACTGTGAGATTATAAGTGACTTTAATTTTCTTCTTTGTCTTTGTTTTGGTATTTTCAAAATTCTCTGCCTGTTTTGGTTATTGGAAATATTATATGTATTGCATGAATATATTTTTACTAAAAGTATTAAAAAATTCAGACATATACAGAGAACATCCTGGGTTTTCTTACCACTCTCCAAATCAACTTATATTCTCTCCCAATAAGCTTGGTTTATTTTTTTGGTCTCTCATTTATCTTTCTATGAATTTGTGTGTATGTATACATGCACACACATATACATATGTACATCCATATATGTATACACACATGCACACACATTCATATATATGCATGTGACTCAAATTTGTTAGTTAAAAAACATGGATACGGGCTTCCCTGGTGGCGCAGTGGTTGAGAGTCCGCCTGCCAAGGCAGGGGATACGGGTTCGTGCCCCGGTCCGAGAAGATCCCACATGCTGCGGAGCGGCTGGGCCCGTGAGCCATAGCCGCTGAGCCTGAGCGTCCGGAGCCTGTGCTCCGCAACGGGAGAGGCCACAGCAGTGAGAGGCCCGTGTACCGCAAAAAAATTAAAAACAAAAAACATGGATACAATCATGCTTTGCCTTTGTTTGGTGACATATTTTTTCACATTTGCAATGTCCTGGAACTCTTTCCACATATAGGTTTATCTCATTCTTTTTAATGGTTTCATAGTATTCCATACAATATTGTAATTTATTTTAACCTCTCCCTCATTGTAGGAAATTGCTATTATTAGCAGTACTTCAAGGGTATTTTGTACATAAATTTTAGTGCACACGTGCGAGTATTTCTTTAAGACTCCTAGAAGTAGAATTGTTGGGTCAAAAGTATAGCATTTAAAATTTTGAAAAATATTGTCAAAAATGACTTCAGAATGGCCTCAGTGATTCACTCTTCTACTATGTCTTTTAGTGACTGAAATTATCAATATTTTAAATTTCTTCCAATTGTGGGTGCCGAAAGTTTTATTAAAAAATAGTCATCTTCCTTGCTACTAATGAGGCTGAGGATCTTTTCATACATATATTGCCCATTTTTATTCATTATAAATTGCTAATTTTTATCTTTTGCCCATTTTAAAAATTGAAACTCTTTACCTTATTAATTTGTGGAAGCTTTTTATATAATTTGGATATTAATCTTCTGTCATTTTAATATGTAACATTTAAAACTTTTCCAATCTGGCACTGAAAAGGTAAACTTTGCTTATTTTGACTCTTATTTTAAGGAAATTTTAAATTTCTATAAAATAAGATCCGATAATTATTTTTCTACGACTTCTAGGTATTATATCTTGCTTAGGAAATTTTTTTTATTTTGTCAAAATTTTTATTGGAGTATAGTTGGTTTACAATGTTGTGTTAGTTTCTGCTGTACAACAAAGTGAATTAGTTATACACATGCATATACGCACCTTTTTTTAGATTCTTTTCCCATATAGGTCATTACGGATTGCTGAGTAGAGTTCCCTGTGCTATACAGCAGGTCCTTATTAGTTATCTATTTTATAGATAGTAATGTGTATATGTCAATCCCAATCTCTTAATTTATCCCTTCCCCCCTTCCCCCCGGTAACCATAAGTTTGTTTTTTACATCTGTGACTCTATTTCTGTTTTATAAATAAGTTCATTTGTACCATTTTTTTTTTTTCTTTTTGCAGTACGTGGGCCCCTTACTGTTGTGGCCCCTCCCGTTGCGGAGCACAGGCTCTGGACGTGCAGGCTCAGCAACCATGGCTCAGGAGCCTAGCCGCTCCGTGGCATGTGGGATCTTCCTGGACCGGGACATGAACCCGTGTCCCCTGCATCAGCAGGTGGACTCTCAACCACTGAGTCACGAGGGAAGCCCATGTACCATGTTTTTTAGATTCCACATATAAGTGATATCATATGATATTTGTCTTTCCCTGTCTGGCTTACTTCACTCAGTATGACAATCTCTAGGTCCATCCATGTTGCTGTAAATAGCATTATTTCATTCTTTTTCATGGCTGAGTAATATTTCACTGTATATATGTACCACATCTTCTTTACACATTCCTCTGTTGATGGACATTTAAATTGTGTTTTTTCTTTTGATGCTTCTATAGTTTTAGGCTATAATAGAGTTTATTTTTGCACACAATGTGATATTGGGATCTAAACTATTCATTTTATTCAAAAATGGTAATGTCCCAATACTGTTTATTGAATAATAATTACTATTATAATCAGAAATAAAGTATTTTAAGTATGTATCAACTTGGTGCCATTGAACAAGAAGGATTGGAAAGGATGGAGAAGAACAATTAGGGGATGAAAAAGAATACAACCTTAGTAGTTAAAATATAACTCAGAGCCCTTAAGGTTTGTTACTACAAAGAAAATTTTAAGGTAAGGAAGTCTGGTAGCTTAAACTAAGGAATTGTCTTAGTCACCGTAATAGGGTGACGGAGAGAAGAGGGCATGAAATTGAGAGATCTTTAAGAATAGAACAGACAGGGATTTGTAACTGACTGACTGAGGAAGAGGGAGGGATCCCGTGTGGTTCCCAGGTTTCCAACCCTGGTGACATTAAGTACCAAGGTGTTTCCTCCTGGACATGAGAATAGGTTGAACACAATAAAAGATGCTTCCCAATCTAAATTAATAAAAATGCTGGGTAGGGCTTCCCTGGTGGCGCAGTGGTTGAGAGTCCGCCTGCCGATGCAGGGGACATGGGTTCGTGCCCTGGTCCGGGAAGATCCCACATGCTGCGGAGTGGCTAGGCCTGTGAGCCATGGCTGCTGAGCCTGCGCGTCCAGAGCCTGTGCTCCGCAACGGGAGAACCCACAACAGTGAGAGGCCTGCGTACCGCAAAAAAAAAAAAAAAAAAAAAAAAATTGCTGGGTAAAACATTAAAAAATAAAAATTAATAGAGGCACACCTAAAATCAAAAAGGAGGTTCTCTAATGCTTAAAACAAAAAGGGAACCCAAAGTTGTGAGTAGGAAGCAAAGCCACCTTGCTCAGGGAGGCCTGGAACCAACAGAGACTTTAGTGGCTATGTTTTGAACACCATCTTGGGGATGGAGTAAAGTCCACAGGCTCTTGGTTGGGGTGAGGGTCCCAGAAATTGAATGCCCCATATGAAGCTTTGGGCTAGAAATGTGCTTCCCATCCTTGTATAGTGGGGGAAAGAACCCAAAAAGCAGAAAACACTGCTCACTACACAGGGGCCGCAGCCAGAAACAAGCTTGCTGCCTCAGGCTAGGGGTGGAAACCATTGTACCAGGTCACAAGTCCAGGGCAGCATCAAGTGCAGATAAATAGGGTCCAAGTTTATAGCACCTATGTGGAACAAGAACTCTGAGACCATAAACTAACTTAAAAAGTATTTTAGGGCTGGTCAATCCCATGGGGCCTGAGCAGAGAAACTGTAAAATAGGACAACTGACTGGCTAAGATGTAGGAAAAAATAGAGATAGATAGACAGATAGATCTATAAAGAGATAGATAGATAAATTCCACACCTAGACTTTTAATAGTGCAAGTGCAGAATATCAAGTATAATGAGAAATCCTGAGAGCCAATGGAGGAGGAAAATGACAAGGTTAACCATAATTGCACAGTAATAGGATTGGCAGCATACTTCCCTTCAGCAGCAATAGTTGTCATAAGGGAGTGGAATATACTTCCAAAGTCCTAAGGGCAAATAATTGGGAATTTAGAAATCTATAATGAGCCAATCCATTATTTAAGACTGAGGATTTTTTGTACTTCTTGAATTTGTATCAGGTGCTTGTTTAACCTATTCAAAAAATTAAATAGAAGAGTGAAAGTAAGATAAAGACATTTTAGGCTGACTAGGAGTTAGAAGGTTTACTGTTCACAGTAACCCAAATAGATTACACTCACTAAAAATATTACTAAATGATATACTTTAGTTTGAAGAAAAGTGTATTCAGGGGAAGAAGTGGGATGCTAGTAGCAAAGGGAACAAACAAATTATGGTGATAAATCTAAATAAGAGTAGAGAATAATAATAATAATAATCAATGAGAATAATAATGTTGTTCATAATATGTGCTTAAAACAAAATGAACCAAAACATCAAATGAACAAACAAAACTAATAGCACAATAGCAGGGGAGTTGGGTGGGGGAATTCTGAAGGGAGTTAAAGTATGCAAAAGTCCTAGTTCAATTAGGAAGGAAGGCAGATGTGTGTATTAACTTTAGCCTTTGATAGAAAAAATTAAACTATATATCTGTATCTATCTATGCAAAATTTAGGTATAATAACTAAAGGAACAAACATAGACTGTTTAACACTAAATGGGCAAAGGAAAATAAAGGAAATGAAGAAAATATGATTCATGGACAGAAACTAGGACAGGAAAGTAAACAAAGTAGAGTGAAAGCCCAACAAACACCAGAGGAATTTATCAATAGGTCATTGGAATAGCATAGAGACTGGAGAAAATAACTTAGCATGGAACTTGGCTTATTACTGAAGGGACATCAAAATCAGTGGGGGAAAAGATATCCTGTAAAATACATAGCATTGAGACACCTGAGTTTCTGCAAGGAAAGCAATAATTAGATGACTACATCATATACAAATGAATTCTGGACAAAAATGTGAAAAATAAAATTTTAAAACTACCAGGAAAAGCATGTTGAATAAAATGTAGAAAATATGGAAAAAATATGAACTTGGGATAAGAAAGGAATTCCTAAAAAAGGTCAAATAGTACAATCTATTAAGGAAAAATAGATAAATTTGACTCCACAAGGCAAAACACCCTATAAACAAAGTTTAAAAACAAACTAGGGACTAGGAGAGGTATTTTCTGTGTACATGATAGATTAGTATCCAGAATAAATAAAAAATCCCTACAAATGAATAAGAAAAAGACAATAGAAAATAGAAAAAAATCCCCCCAAAGAAACCAGATATCATCTCTCCCTCTGTTTATGGACTAAATGTTTTTGTCCCTCTCCAAATTCTGATGTTGAAACTCTACCACTCATTGTGATGGTACTAGGAGGTGGGGACTTTGGGAGGTAAGTAGGATTGGATAAGGTCATGAGGGTGGAGCCCACATGAATGGGATTAGTGTCCTTATAAGAGGAAACAATGGAGAGCTTGCTTCTCTTCTCTCGTCTTCCCCATGTGAAGATACAAAAAGAAGTTGGCGGGCTACAATATGAAAGAAGGCTCTCACCAGAACCCGACCATGATCTCAGACATCCTCCCTCCAGAACTGTGAGAAAATAAATGTCTGTTGTTTATAAGCCATCCAGTCTATGGTACTTTGTTTTAGCTGTCTGAACAGACACCCTCCTTGACACTTTATCTCATTTTGTTTGTACCTTTTTATGGATCTTAAATTATTTTGTCTTTGTTAGACTTATTTGTTAACATGTCTACTTGTCTTTATTCTCCATTCTCACCCTTCCAAATGGTAAAATTTTTGAAGGTTGGCACTATTTATATCTGACTGCCCTGTAACTCATAGCATACTCTCTTGGATATAATGGGTACTCAATAAATAATTTGTTAAATTCGATTCAATAAAGGTAAAAATCATGTAGTTTTCACGAGAAAAATGTGCTAGCCATGAGAATTCACTGGGAGTGAATCTCCTGGAAGTTTTATGTATCAATTTAAGGGGCTTTGTAACCTACAAATAAAAAGGATATTTTTTTACCCCACCTCATTTTTAAGCTTTTCCTTTAGACCAGGGGAAAAAACTCATTGACTTTATTTATTTATTTTAGGAAAATTGTGCTTAAAGGAGGAAATGAGAATTATGGTAACAAACATCCTGAAAATGCATTGGAATTTCCTCAGTATTGGATTTGCTTTTCTTCAGACCAATAATGCTCTCTTGGCATTCTGATTACTAAAGACATCAGGTCTCTAAGTTTCCTGGAAAGGGAGTTTTTGTTTAATTAGGCCTCACTGTATGAACTACAATTTGATTCACACTGGTGGCAGAAAGGGCCAGGAAAAGAGTAATTCTACTGCAGCCTTCCTGCCTGTTTCTTCCTCACATCTCTTCCTACATCTCTTTCTAAACCACCTCTCTTTTCTACTTGCATCCTTCCTTCTTGGTGCTTTTCACCCTTCTCCTGCTGTTCAATTATAACTTAGTTCCATTTGTTAAAAATCTCTCTTAAGCCTATACCTGTTTCAGCTTTTCCTTATCTGCACATAATTTATCTTTCTCAAGGATGAGGAAGGAGAACATTTAGTATTGTACAGACACATATTCTCCAAAGCACCCTAGAAAGAACTATCACCATTATATGAGTGTACTCTGATGGTTAAAGACAAGGGGAAAATTTAGCAACCCAGCATGCCTGGGCATCACTGGGCAGAAATAATTGCTAATTAGTATCCTACTAGCTTGGAAGCATTAACTGGCTTTGGGCACCTGCTTTCTAGACCCTAAATGTATTTTGTTCATTTTAGCTTGCTTTATAGGGTGAGAGGAGAATGACAATTACAGAAATAGTTTCATTTCAGTAATTCAACCTAATGAAGACTTGTCATTTGAATGATTATTCAGTAGTTGGTACTTGTTTTTCTGCCAAGTTTTCAGAAAAATGAACTCAGATATTCTTCAAGACTGAGAAAACACATCCTTTCCTTTAAAATAATTTAAAGAATTTTATTTTATTCATGGATACAGGAGTGTTCCCCACAGAATTTTCATCTTATATGACTATATAAGTAGAGAGAAAAAGAAAGAGGGTATCTTTTGAAACATAACATTTTCACTTCAGAACACATCAAGCAATCATATAAAATAAAGTGCTTCAAATTGATATCTTAAATTTTCTCCTAGAAAAATTTGTCAGCTATTTCATGATTTACAGAGACTAAAGGCATATGTGAGAACAAGTTTTGTGATTAATTAAAAGAAATTACTTGAGCATAATACTCATAATGATATTATCTTTGAATTAAAATACACTTGAATAAGATTGGTGACATTTTCAATCAGTAGATTAATTAAACTTTTGTTAATTACACATAAGTCAATATGTTTGGATTACATATCAATCAATATACTGAAAGCAACATCCACTCTCTTTGCTCTGGAAAACTGCTTGGCTGATATTTTTCTAGCAGCTTTAGTTTAGAAGTTAGAATTCTTTCATTTTCTTTATATCAGAGGTCTCAATATTTAGCAGATTGAGATGTGAAAATAATTATTGCAACAATTTTTTGGCTTATTTTTTTTATCATTGTGAAAGTCTTTTTTGGGTTCTGATGATTGCTTTAATGATTATTCTTGTAACTGAATTTCGACTCTGCCCCGCTCAGATGTTTCTGTCGGAACAATGCCATGATGGAACTAGAGATGGGGAAGTCTGCAGCTGTCGGCTCTGCCCGACGCCTGTCTGATTTCAACTCTTGTCTGCTGTTCTGCTTCCCACTTGCAAGCAGGGTGCTGACTACAGTGAAAATTTCTATTGTGTTTAACATCCTGAAGGACTGTTAGCTATTTAGGTACCTTACTCTTCCTTTGCCAATTTATTTCACTCCTCCTCTCCTCCCAAGTCTCATTTCTAGAGGTTTAATTCCTGATGAATTAATATTTGTCTTTGTAGGTAGAGGCGGGGGGGGGGAGTGACTAGTTTTTTTGGCACAAAGCCATAGAAAGGTGAATTTTCTTACAGTCTTGGGTGCACTTGTGGGTCAGTGATAAGCCCACATAGTGGTAACTTTTTTTCAGTGCCTCTATATATTGCAATAAAAACAAATGGTGTGACTATATAAAATAGATAGCCAACAATCCTACTGTATAGCACAGGGAACTAGAGTCAGTATTTTGTAAAAACCTTTAAGGGAAAAGAATCTGAAAAAGAATATATATATGTATAACTGGATCACTGTGTTGTACACCTGAAACTAACAAGACATTGTAAATCAACTATACTTCAATATAAAAAAAAAAGAAAGAAAAAAACCAAACGGTGTGGTTGAACAATCAACTCAGAACCTCTCCTATCCTCCTCCTCCAGTTTCTGAACACTGACTTTCTCTATTTTTATTCACTAGGCCAAATTATTTTCTCAATCTGGCAGGAGTTTACATGCTACAAATAGCTACCCTTGAATGGGTGGGAGTTTTCTAGGCTCTCAGTGAATCCAGTTTGGGTTGTCATTTAGCTCCTGTCAAAGCCTGGCTAAGACAATTGATATGTGAGAAATAGAGTTTATAGATGTGCAGTCTCCTCCGTGCGCTAAGCTGTATGTATCCTTGATCACCACAAAGATCTAAATGTGGTCTCGTTAGCTTAGCCTTTCCCAGTGGAAACTTTCATGAATCATGTTCTGGTGCCAGGTCTTTATATATATATATTTAAAGCATTAATATTGGAAACCCTGAAGTGAAGAATATTTCTGTAGCTTCTGTAAAAACTGCTTAAATATACTGCCTATTATGTTGTTCAATGTTCCTTGACAAGAACTCATGCGATGGATTCCTTTTAAAATTTATTATCAGAAAAAAGTTTGTCTCTGTTGAAGAAGTGAGTGTTTTGCTATTTTCAGACCACAAACACCATATCATTTATTGTTTCTCTTTATGTATTGGCTGTCAGGAGGCTCAGAATGAAAGTACATGCTGTATTAGAAGAAGAGAGAGTAAGAAATCACAGGCAGGTTCCAGGAGGAGCATAGGAGTGAATCTGTCTTTGTCTTTCCTGTGTCTGTTCATTTACTGATGCAATGGACATTTATGAAAGGACCATTGTGTTCTAGGCACCACGTCAAGTGTTGGGGAGAAGAACACGGTCACTACTCTGGAAGGGTCTAGGAGGGGAACAAGATAAGTGAGTAGACAAATGAAAGGAGTGCTAGAATAGAGGGATGCATGAGGTGCTGCAGAAGGGGAAATAAGGAAGCACTCAGTTCTGCCTGGAGACAGGAAGTTCTCTTCAGTAAATTATGAAGAATAAGTCCCCGCGGTAGATAGGGTCAAGGTGGAGGGCAGAGCACAAAGGCAGAGAGGGAGAAGTGGCCAAGCAGCCAGTAGTGTGTGAAGGGAGGGTTATGAAATGAAGCTGGAGAGATGGGCAAAACCTGAACAGCAATGACTTCAGTGCCTTGCCTAGAAGTTCAGGAAGATTAGAGGACAACGAGTACCATTGTCCTGAAGTTTATCCTCCAGGGCATCGAGATTCATATTTTAAGCAACACGATCAGATCTGAATTTTAGAAAACCTTCTGGAAACCTAGATAATTTGGGAAGGGGGCCAGATGAGAAGCAGAGGGTCCAGGCGGTAGGTTGTTGGAAAAGTACAGGATATACAGGAAGGACCACACTGAGGCTGGGGCCAGGGGGCAGAAGAGAGATGAAGTAGACAGGCAAGAGGGATTAGAATCAACCGGACTTGGTGTCCACAAGGAAAGGAAGCAGCAAGGATTACAACCCAGGTTTCTGGCTTAGGAGACTGTGGATCATTATAAGAGGCGAGAATATGCAATGGGGAGCAAGTGCACCCATGTGGGTTGGGAGATGATGTTTGAGATTTTGGTGATGTGGTGCTGAGGTGCCTGAGAGATGAATGATGGAAGATGCTTTGTAAGCAGCTAGATTTAAGGGTCTGGACCTCAGGAGAGAAGTATGAACTGAAGATGTAGGTCTGGGAGTTGTTTCTACATTGGAGAGAGGTTGAAGTCCTCAGTTCCATAAGATCCTTTGAGAAGAGTGGGACATGAGTGTATGGGGAAGGGCAGACATACAGGTGTCATAAAGGGAGACTCGAGAGGCGTGGGTAGACCGGAAGGGAGGGACCTCAGAAACACCAGTGTTGGCCTATACTTCCCCTGCCTTTGTGGTCAGTCTATGAGGTTAACCCATGGGCATCTTGAGTTCAGTATGTCAAAAGCTGAGTTCATCCTTCTCCTCCCGACACTACCTCCTTTGTTATTCTCCCTTTGAAGCAGAAATCTACCCATTTCCCAAGCCAGATTTGTGGAGTCACCCTTGAGTCCTAAAGTCTCCAAGCCTTAGAACATTCAGTTTCTTATTAAGACCTTCCCATGTCTCCATCCCCCAGTCACTGCCTTAGTTCAAGCCTCTGTCACTTCTGGCATGGGTTATGAGAACAGTCCCTAGTGGATCCTTGTCTCCAGTCTTGATCTCAAATTCAATTTTCTCACAACACTTCCATGGTGAAGATCATACAATGGATTCCTCTTTCCTGCCTGACGAAGTCCAAAGCCTTAGCTTGGGATTCAAGATCTATTTAACCAGTGTGATGTGAGACAACCGTTTTGATGTCCTTTTTACATATGCAAAGTGCAAGGTACAAAGGAAGATGTCTCCATTGTCCAGCCTTGCTCCATTCCTCCCGATTAACATTTTCTTAGTCTAAGGATGGCAGTTGGAGGCTCCACCAATCCAAGGTCAGGAGCAGCAATGGTACCATGTTTTGTGGAATCGTGAAATATACCCCTACCCTTCCATCTTTGGCTCATTTCCTGATCGTGAACTGCAGTATTTTTTTCTCTTATCACCACGCTTTTGTACATGTTATTTCTTTTGCCTGGAATGACTTCCCCTTCTTCATTTTGATAGGTTTATACTAGAAATAACGGAGATGTAGTGAGTTCTGTACAATAAGGGATGTTTTGTTCAGATTATAGTTAGCCCAGATGTTGTTTTCTTTCTCTACCCGCCCCCCCCAATCTGAGCCAGAATTTATAAAATCTTGCCCATAGCTACAATGGAGTTCAAAGAGACAGAAGGAGAGATCAGAACAAAGAAAGAAAAGTCACCTCTGGGTGACTCTTAGAGGCAGCTGCCATTTGTAGAGAGTGCACTTTGGAGGAAACCAAATCTCCTCAGAAGTAAGCTTGATGACTTAAAGATAAATTTTGAACAACTGTTGACTGAGAAACTGAAAATTCTCTGTCATTTGAAGGAAAGCCCTGAAACAGAGAAGCATCCTTTTCAGAGCACAGAGGTTTCAGATGTAGACTTTTGTAAAGCAAAGAAGAGGATCAGCAAATAACGTAGCTCCAGGGCAAAGAAAAAAGAGAATTTGCACAGCATCAGTGGAGAGACATTTCTCTTAGCAATATTCGTCTGAACGTTTCACTGGTTCTGAGGTGAAGAGGAATGGGTAGTTTACTGTGTGTTTTCATGCCTAAGTTAACCATTTAATAATCCATACACAATCAGTTCCAAAGTAAGCGTTGATTTAGTCCTTCTCAGTTGAGGAGAAAAAATTATAAGCCTAAAATCCTTGGTTAAAATTAAAAGCAACTCTAAGTCATAATGCTATTCGATAAGGTCAGGAAGAAAAGAATCCTATATGTCAAGTGCTTTGAATTTTGAAAGTGCTTCACTGACCAGATAAAGATATTTACATTCTGTGGCCCCAGCAACAGAGCCAGCAAAGAGCACAGGAGGGGGAAGAACGGACAGGAGGGGAAGGGCTGTATTTAAATTTAAATTTACACAAGCTTTGTCTGTTATCAAGTTTGTTGGAAAGGAGCTAGAGGCTCCTGGACCACTTCAGTAGCTATAAATTTCTCCCTGAGATAGTCATTTAATGTTAACTACAAAATTGCTGTTTAATATTCCCAGAATGGAATTTTCCACGGCTGCACATGCAAAATATTCTATTATTTACTTAATCCGTATTTGTTTCGTAGGAAATGGAATTCTTAAACTTCATCTGTAAAGGAAAGCAAGAGCCTTGTGTTAATCTACGTCAAAATTGTTCTTGCATTAGTTGGAAAACCCTTCTATCTCTGGGCCTATTTTTTTCTTTGCTGGTTGCAAGTACATACATGCCTTTAGCAGATACAGATCCAAACACAACATGAGGATTGGTGCCTGCGACACACTCACTTTAATTTATTGAGCATTTCCTGTGTGTCGGGCACCATACTGAGCACGGTACTCATTGTCCTCGAATCTTCCTGTACAAGTCAAGTTCAGCCAGGGAAGCAGAGCCACTGGGAGTGGCACGAGAAGAGGGGCTTCTTCAGGACTGCACTGGGGCTGGCTTGCACCAGCTCCGGGGAGCACTGTGACATTTCTTCCCAATTCCATGTCTAGTGACTTAATGTCAGTAGCCTGAAGAGTGGGAGTATTTACCCCACAGAAATTAACAAAAGCTACAAATCGGGCTCTAGCAGGTATATTACATAATTGTGGAAGGAGCTGGGGAAATGAAGGTCTGGAAGAAGGAGTTGGAGGATGAGAGGTGTCACTAGGATGAGAGGTGTCACTTACCAGAAGCACTCAGATCTTGTAGAGGAAGCCAAGCACGTCCATATGTGGAAGGTGGATTATGAAGGGGAAACTCTTGGTGGGGACTGTGGAAGCTGTTGCCTCTGTGTAGCTGCCTTTTTGAGTTTGCAGCCAAGGTCTAGGGGTGCCTGCTGTTGATGAGGACAGCCAGCATTCGGGGAGGAGGAGACAAACTAGACATGGAACAGAGGGAAGTGAGGTACCTGCTGGGACCCACCAGGCACTGCTGGATCCCCATCACTGTACCAGACTGCAAAGGAGGCCTTCTGCCCTTCCCCTCCTCTCTGCTTCACATCTACCTCCCAAATTTTGGGCAAGTTCCTTTTTTGGCCAATCCTACCCTGGAATCATACAGGAAACAGGTGTCTGGGAAACACAGTTCCCAGCTTAACCAAGGTGACACGGCACAACTCAACAACTACCCAACAGTGCAATGACACAGATATTATTATCCCCATTTTTCAGAAAAGCAAACCAAGATCTAATGAGGTAATTTGCTTGAGGTTGCACAAATCTATCACTAGGTCTGTTACGTTCCAAAGCCTGTAGTCTCAACTACTCTAGTGTACTGGGAATGTTTTTGTTTCGCCTTTTTTTGCTGTTTTAAAAATAATGACCCCAAATGAAAGAATCACATTCCAAAAGCACTATACGTAAGTATTTGAGATAGATGAACCCATTTGACAATGACAGTTAACATTCCAGTGCACAGAATGGCCAGACCAGGTGAGCATTTGAAGAAGAGATATGGGGATATATGTATATGTATAGCTGATTCACTTTGTTATAAATCGGAAACTAACACACCATTGTAAAGCAATTATACTCCAGTAAAGATGTTAAAAAAGTAATAATCTTCAAAAAAAAAAAAGGAAAACCTATTGTAACCAGGCTTAGTTCAGTCTGGTAGGCTCACCTTGCCCTTAGCCTCTGGGGATACAAAGATGAATGATAAGAGAGGATTCCTGCCGTTAAGGAGTACATGGTCTATTTCACAAAAATAGGCATAGCCATAAATATGGTACCTGACCATTTTATGTCCTCTTCCAGATGTCCTCAGCCCCACCTGCACTCCAGCCTTTCATGGCTGCTCGATGGACAGCCTGCCAAACACTGCCATAGTCTGAATGCTACCACCACCAACTGGGCTCCAGCATGGGCTGCATTTTGTCCACAGAAGCAGGGACCTTGGGGCTTCTAGGCTCAGACCTGACTTGACCAAACTTATAGAGGTGCTGACTTCTCCAGCACTTCAGGGCTCAGAGGAAGTGTTGCCTCGTTGGCTGTGGACTGGCTTCTCCAGCAGCTTCCCAAGGGACAGGGTATCATAACTCAGAAGTAGATGGGGGAGTTGACACTGGTAGGGCCAAAGATAAATGATAATGACCAATGATAAGCAGGAACTAGTGGACCCTGGCAGGTACATCCTCCCTCAGGTGCAGTGGTACCACATAGCTGACCAGAAGTGAGGGTCCTGTGATTGAACAATGGACTGTGTTTTCTAGGAAGATGCAGGCAGGTCAGCAGTATATCACTATGTTTATGCCTGCCACCTTCCCTTACTCATTCTCCTTACCCCTCACTGTTGCTTACCTGGGATTGCACCTCTTATAAAGACTTGGCCTCTAATCTTTGCCTCAGATTCTGATCTCTAGGGAACCCAGGCAAAGGTGATTACCTAAAAGTAGACACACGCTAAATAAATTACAATAGTGGCCTGTTTAAAGTACTGTTGGGGAGGATTGCTAAAAATATATATAATTCTTTTACTTCCATTTTGATGCTTGTCTTATGTTTCACTATTCAAAGTGCAAGTCTTTGATACCCGAATCATTAACTGATTTCTTAAACTAATTCCTACGTGAGCACATGCCATGATGTAACAATATATCATGATCCACAGGAAATATGCTTGTATTTTAAATGGTATCTTATTAAGTCAAAAGGTTGAGTAGAATGGGGATTCCATACTGCAATGTGGGGAAGACGTGATGGAGGAGGGAGGCTCTTGAATCACATCCCGTCAGTGGTGATCTACTCCATCCCAACATGATAATCATATGAGGAAGACTTGCCACAGCTGAGACATGACTTTATGTTATAACGTCTATTACAATTACTTGAATTACCACTATTGGGAAGTAAACAAATACACATTTTCTTCAATAGAGCTAGTGGGTGCTTTCTTTAGAAAAGATATACAATTTTTATTATATATGGCCATGGGAAAAACAAAACACTTCATCTAGAAGATCTGTAGTCAAACTGTACTAATCTCACTATAAAGGCATAGTGAGATTCTATTAAAATTAATAGAATACGGCAAAACTAACATATACCTTGTATTAATGATTAAAATATTAGGAAAGCTTAAAAGCATATTTCTAAACTCAGGGTTCACACGCATGTGTTCATATTTTTAAATGAGATTGTTTGGAAACTGCAGAATGGGTTAATTGGCTTCCTTTATTAAAAGAGAATAATTCTCCCAAATTGACTTAGGGGACCAAATCCCAAACCGCAAATAATTGAAAATAAAGTTTAAAAATGTAGGCTGATACAGCAGTCTCCTAGAACAGAAGGCACCATCACTATCCAATTATAACTGGTATACCAAAGGGAAGGTTAAAACAGAAACTGTCAGTTATGACATTCTAACCATAAGGACTTTTAGCAGAACCTTGTTGTAAAAATTAGGACAAAGGTAAAAGGGTATATTTACTCTAAAGCGTCTGAGAGTCTTCACAATAATTAGAAAAAGGAATTTTTTTCTGTCAAGATTTTACTTTTTCTTTTCTTAGTTAGAGACAGAATCATCTTGATGGAAAATTAGCAGTCACAGAGCAACATTCAGTTTCACTAAATTATGGCACAATTCTGGTGCTGTATGCTATGAGGAGCCTTTAATGCCATTGCTGCGGGACAACCAGAGATTTTTCCAGTTCTTGGTACTTGAATTGCAAAGGAGAATATTAATAAGATAAAATCCTAGGATGGAAAATCTTTCAACTCTGAAATTCTATGCCTGGAAGAATCATAAGATAACATTTTCTCATAAAGTCCCTTTGCTTTAGAAGATCCACAATCCTGATTATTATTCAAACCTAATTTCAGCTCAGAAAACTTAAGTAAAAGACAATCTTCAAGTTCTGAGGATTATAAAAGATGACAGGATGTATGTACTGTTGATCAAAAATGCACCAGGGGCAACAGCTACCCACAAAAAGACAGCTCAGAGAGGCTGTCAGTCAGACTAACAGGGAGGCAAGTCAGAGCAAATCACTGTGTCAGACTCTCGGGCAATAAAGCCATTACTCCTTAAATGCTGGGCAGTTAGGAGATGTTGCTCTACCGTGAAAATGACATTATGACATTCTCGGTTTGTCATTTCCCTTTAGTTTTCATTTAACGTTTTTATACTTGAAAAGGCAACCAAATTACACATTGTCCTTGTTAGGTTTTGAAACATAGCATAAGATTCGTCTTGTTCTTCAACAAATATTTATTGAGTGCCTGTTATTTACCAGGCACTATGCTAGGTCCTGGGGCTATAAAAATGATAGGATTTTGATCTTTGTTCTGTAGGAGCTTACAGTCCAGTGGGACATTAGAGTTGGAGGTACAATTAGAGATCATCTAATTTTGTAGATGAGGACACTTGGGATCTGAGAGGATTAGGGATCTGTTAAGGATGGACAGAACCGGATTCATGGAAACAGAGGCGAGGTGATCTATGTCCTCTGATTTCCACAACAGAGCTGTTTAGAATTCTTTATTCATTCATTTATTTGGTCATGAACACATATTCGAGAACCCACTCTGGGCCGTTCGTGTCCTTCCTGACCTGGAGGTAACAACTTCAGCAGAGAAGGCAAATATCAAAATGGTGAAGGTGCTACAAATTCCTTAAGCTATATCTTGGATCTATAAATAACATCACTTAATTTTTAATAAGTAAATTTACGCAGTATTTTGAGCTCTCCCTCTGCCAACGGTGGCACAATATTTAGCATGATCAATTCCAGGTGAATCCTGTTAATACTGGTTGTTTTTTCACTCTTTCCTTCTCCAAGTTGCTATAAAGTTTTCCCTGGAATTTATGGATTGTTGAGGACACTCATCTGGTCCTAAGTCATCACCTGCCAGTGATGGCAAGAGATGTCTGATTTTCCCCATTCTTGAGTCCTCAACCCTCTTCATCGATCCCATTGGCATCTACGGAGATATCCATTAACCCCTCTGGTCTACACTGCCTGGGTTCATGCAGTGAAGTCTCTTGTCTGCTGTTCCAGCCTCCTCCAGATGTTTTCTTTCCTTTTCTTTCTTTGTTTTTTTAATCTCTTCTTAGATTAGAAAACTCACTCTGACATCTTGCCTTCTTCTAAATTCGTTGCTTAACTCATGAATAGTATGCCTCTTAGTTCTTTAGGGCTTTGTCTCTTGACTGAGTGCTAGTCAAGTGCTAAGATTTTTAGATTCCAAATTTAATCCCTTTAAGCCATTGTCATAGAGATGATTCTTGAAAAACCACTTTGAAACTTAAAAAAAAAAATGGACACCTTTTCTTTTAATAACCTAACCTGAGAGCAGTGGTAAGAGTAGGGTCCCAGTGTGGGTTAGTTATGGCTCAAAATGATAATACTCATTTATTATGTCTCACAGTTTCTGGGGGTCAGGCATTCAGACAGGGCACAATGAAGACAAGTTAACTTTGTTCCAATGTGTCAGTCATCAACACTGGGGTCTCAAATCATCGTAAAGCTCATCCATGCAGTACCTGGGAGGTTTCTGTTGGCTGGGGGCCTAGCTGGGGTAGTCATCTGGAAGATCCTCACATGGCCAAGGCCATGGGCTGTGGGTTTTGTCACATGGTGGCTAGGTTCCAAGGGCAAGAGGAGAGAGAGAGAGAATCAGGCAGAGGCCATATTGCCCTTTATGATAAACCTCATGAGTCACAAAGCGTCCTCTCATTGATTGGGGCAGCTACAGGTCCAGCTGTCTTCAAGGGGAGGGAACTGCGTGACCCCACCTCTGGATGGGGAGGCTTGTTCACGCCACCCTATGAACATGTGGAGGGGGACATATATTGGGGGGACCATATCTAGGGAAAATATAATCTGCCACGGGGGTTTAGCAGGAAATACGGGGAATGACAGACACTGGGTAATACTCTGCAATATTATTTTGTCACATATGGTCTGCAACGGATGACCGTCATCCATGTGAGCAGGTGTGGCCCCAAAGAAGTAAAGCATGCACTGACAGAAAGTCAAGCTGTGTGTGGCTGGTTTTTAAAAAAACAAACAAAACCTCTCATTTTAGGATGAGAGGCCTTTCCAGCTGTTTGTGTCCCACTAGGGACATGGTTTTGCCCTGGAATGTTTACAAAATAGGCGCAGTTACCTCTCCAGCCATTCTTTTTGTTTGTTGCCCTTTCTCTACTTTCTCCAGGGACTGAGTTTGTTTATGCTGGATTTCCCCCACATCTATCACCAAGTCCAGCCTGTTTCCCCTTCTTTCCCATAACATAATTTAATGGTCTAGCCTTCTGCTGGGGAATTATTTGGGTTATCATGTCCTTAACTAATAAGTTATTTTTTCTTTTTTTTTGCCCATGAATTTTAACAGCTGCCTGATTGAAGTATCCAAATGGAAAAGTAATAATGAGAAACTTAGGCTTTGAAAGCCTGGCTGCAGGACTCATTTCTGGATGAGACCAACTGCAGAAGCAGTTCAGTAGCTCCTAATCACACCATGCAGATGCCCAGGGCGGACCTGCTTTCAGGAAGCTTAATTAGCAGGGTGACAAGAATTGCCTCCTTTCCATGATCCAGTGAAAGGATTGATCTAGGAGAGCAGTGGAGCCTTGATGCTCTCCTTTTTATTATTATATATTTTTAAATAAAATATTTTAAATTATTTTATTCTGGTTATAAAATGAATGCATGCCCACTTTGAAAAATTTAAACATTTCCAGAATGTATATATAAAAAAAAAATCACCTGAGGCCTTACCACTCAGATTTAACTCTTGTATCATTTTGGTAAACTTCCGTGTGTTTACGTATCCACTGGTAACTTACAGCTATACCCGTACATAACTTTGTATACATATTATATGATACATACATTTCTGTACCCTGTTTTTTTCATTCAGTAATGGGTGGTGGCTATTATTTTTCATGTCAATAAATATAGACTCAAATCATCATTTTTATTAACTGCAGAATATTACTCTGTGAGATATACCATAATTTATTTAAATAATTCTATTGAACAACAATTATGCCTATTGCAATTTTTTGATGTTATAATCAATGCTCTGAAGAAATTTCTTGTATACCCATTTTTAAGGACTTGTCCAAAGATTTCATTGGCATATAGCCCCATAAGGAGAAATTGATGGGATTCTTTCTTTTAAAAAGGACAATAGGGGGACTTCCCTGGTGGCACAGTGGTTAAGAATCCGCATGCCGATGCAGGGGACACAGGTTCGAGCCCTGGTCTGGGAAGATCCCACATGTTACAGAGCAACTAAGCCCATGCGCCACAACTACTGAGCCTGCACTCTAGAGCCCACAAGCCACAACTATTGAGCTCGCGCACCTAGAGCCCTTGCTCCGCAATGAGAAGCCACCACAGTAAGAAGCCCGAGCACCACAACAAAGAGTAGCCCCCACTTGCTGCAACTAGAGAAAGTCCGCACGCAGCAATGAAGACCCAACATAGCCCAAAATAAATGCATACATTCATACATACATAAATAGGACAATAAGAAGCCGTGGGGGAAAGAAATCTGGGTGAGCAGCCTAGTTTCAGAGAATTCATGTAACGCATATGCATAGAAGTCTACACTCTGTCAGGAGACTGAGATAGACTGCTTGGGATACGAAGATTAAAAAAATCTTTAAAAAATTCTTCTAGCCTAGTGGGGAAGATAGACCCATATACGAATAATTATTACAGTAAGTTCAAATTCCCAGTAGAATTATGAACAAAGTACCACAGGAAGGGTTTTAAAAAAGGAGCTATTAAATCTGGGCAAGAGTGATGGGGGAAGAATTAACAGAGAAAGCAACAAGCGAGCTGATCATGTGGCTGAGAAGGAGTTAAAAAGGTGAGAGTATTAGTTTGCTAAGGCTGCCATAACAAAATACCACAGACCAGGTGCCTTAAACAGCAGAAATTTGTCATCTCAGAGTGTGGAGGCTAGAAGTCCAAGATCAAAGTGTTGGCAGGGCTGGTTCCTTCTGAGGGTCATGAGGGTAGGATCTGTTCCAGGCCTCTCTCCTTAGCTTATTGATAGCCATCTTCTCCCTATGTCTTCACACCATCTTCCCTCTGTAAGTATCTGTGCCCAAATTTCCTCTTCTTATAAGGACACCAGCCATATTAGATTAGCAGCCACCTTAAAGACCTCATTTTAACTTAATTACCTCTTTAAAGACCCTACCTCCAAATACAGTCACGTTCTAAGGTATTAGGGGTTAAGAGTTGAACATATGAATTTGAGGAGTACATGATTTGGCCCTTAATATTGAAAGAATGGAGAAATGCTTGTATAAAGGCCCAGAGTCAAGCAAGTGTGCAGTGATGGAGGAAGACAAAGGGAACTCCATAAGCTAGGTGGAGAAGGTCTGGGGGCTGGAATGAAGAAAGGGGATCACGGTAGAAGATGTGTCCATGCTGGGAGGAAGGGCTTATAAACAGTCCTGAGAAAGGTGGGTTTTATTCTGCAGGGGGCAGAGAACCATGGGTAATTTTAAGCAGAGATGTGGCGTAATCAATTTTGTCCTTTATTTAGATGTTGCTGTCAGAACATCAAGTGTCAGCAAGGATGTGGAACACCTGGAACTCTCACGCACAGCTGGTGGGAAAATAAAATGGAATAACTATTTTGGAAAACAATTTGCTAGTTTCTTTAAAAGTTACCTACTCATCTACCATATGACCCAGCATTCTCTCCTAGGTTTTAACCCAAGAGAAATGAAAGCATGTCTAGACAGTAATTTATCCATGAATGTTAATAACATCTTTATTCATAATTGCCCAAAACTCAAAACAATCCAAATGTCTATCAGCAGGTGAATGACTAAAAAAAAAAAGTGATATATCCATTCAATATAATACTACCTAGTAATGAGAAGGAAAAGAACTATTGATACCCACAACAAATATGGATAAACCTCATAAATAATTATACTGAGTGAAAGAATCCAGGCTAAAAAAAAGTACTTACTGTGTGATTCTGCTTATATAAAATTCTACAGAAAATAGAAGCTAATCTGGGGATGACGGTTTGGGGCAGATGGGGTAGGGCTGGGAGGGAGAGATTGCAAAGGGGCATGAAGAAAGTTTTGGAGGTGATATAATTGTTCATTATCTTGACAGTGGTGATGGTTTCATGGGTGTATATAGATATCAAACCCCATCAAATTGTGGACTTTAAGTACAGACATTTTATTAGGTGTTGCTTATAACTCAATGAAAAGCCAAGCAATTGTACCTCAATTAAAAAAGGAAAATCAAAATAAAACAGAAAAGAAATATATGGAGTGGATAAAAAGAATATTGGAACATAAACTGGGAAAGAAGACCAGTTAGGAGGCTACTTGCAAGAGATTGTGAGAGTCTGAATGAAGCTGGGTAGGTGGTGCCCACTCGGCTTTGCTCTACCTCTGTTCTGAGACGTGAACTTTTAGGAACTGAACTGTGTGGGCAGCAGAATGGCACTTTGTCTCAATGTGATGATTGAGGACAATAACCTTTCTTCCTCTTCCTCTCTACTATATGCTAGGAATAATTTTAGACATTTGCAATCGTGGTGAATAAGATGGACAAATATCTTTTGTGCTTAGGAAGTTACTGTGCAAGTGGGAGACAAAAAATAATATGTCACAGAGAGTTAACGTCTACAAAGAAAAAGCAGGGTAATGGACCAAGTAATGGATGGGCATTGAGTGTGGGAACTATTTTAGTGAGATGTTTAGAAAAGGTCCCTCTAGAGCAATGACATTTGAGCTCAGACCTGCATGGAGGGAGGTTAGTTGAGATCAGGGACAGGTATTCTAGGTGGAGAGACTGGCAAGTACAAAGGTCTTGAGTTGGCAATGGAAGTGGCTTGTCAAGGAGAAAGCTGGAAAGAGTAGAGTGATAGCAGAAACTTAAGTAAGCTCCTGATTTGCCACCAACTTGTGCCTGAACCAGCTCCCTGGTAATTTACACTGGACATTTCTTCTTATAATTACGTTCATGCTAGAATGTTGATAGAGTTAAATGCTGACTGAAATACTGTTCAGTTGGCTGTAACTTAGATTCTCTTTCTCAACCGTCTCTCCCCTCTTTCTTTTTTTGTCAGGTTGGAGTTGGTCATTGTATTTGTTGTAATGGAATTTAATCTACATCTCATTACGTTCTAAGGTGTGAAAAATGCCTTCCAAAGGTGTCTTTATTTACCATCTATCTTAATGCCCAGTGCTAGGTGGAATCCCATATTAAAACAAATCTGAGTATAACTGAGAAATGGGTAACCTCTAGTGTTTGAAAAGTTAAGATCATCGATACATCCTTATAAATTCTGCCTTTAAAAATATCGTCTTAAGAGGAAGCAACAAACATTCTTGACCACCTATTATGAGGTGAGCATTTCCACCTGTCTTAATTAATTCTTTCAACAACTCTATCTTTAACATCATTTTGCAGCTATAGAAACCAAGGCTCAGAAGCACTAAATAACATGTCCAAGGTCACAGGGCTAGTAAATGGCAGCATCAGGATTTCAAGTCACATCCACTGCCTCCTGTTTGGAACCCCTGTCTATGCGCCATGTCAGTCTTAATGCTACGCCTCCACATGCATAATGCCATGCTGTCACGGATTGAATCAAGAGACAGTCCTTCTAAGAAAGTAAACAACTTCCTTGAGAAAGAAACCCCAAATCTTTATCTCTTGACTGTCAGACCTACCTATCTGTCTGAATGTTTCAGAAGAGTCTGTGCCTGGCTCAGCCACTCTTCCCTTCCAACAAGAATTCTCCAAAGGGACTGGTGGCAGAAAGAGGATGAAGGAAGTGGCGGGTCAGCGGGTATGATTGAACACTGTTCCTCTATCAAAGGCCTGATAAAAATCTGGGGTCTCTGGGCACTCGATTTTTAAAGTAATCCTGTCAGTTCCCTAATAATAGTAATAAATTAACCAAACAGCAGATTCAGTGGTATTTTATGTCCTGGGGGTATTGCTTTCACACTTCAAGTTGATAGCGTGATTTATCAAGAGATAAATTACAGCTGGGAACAAATGGATTTACTGATGTCAGGGAGATGACAAGTATATTCTGAAGATGTTACCAGTGATGGGTACGTACCTGACAGGCATACTTGAAAAGCCCCAAACAAAAAGCTTCTCTTCAAAGGCTGAATAACTTTAATCTCCACTTTAGATGTAGGTCGTTGCAAGGACAGGAGGAATTTGATGGTCTAATTATCCCGTCCTCAAATCATTATGACCTGAAAGTATTAATTACTTCGCTCTTTGGAAATGGGGTTATGCAGCCACCTCAAACCTTTTCTGAAAGCCATCTGGAGGATAAGCAAATGCATTAGTGTGGGCTTATCCTACTGTAAATGAATGCATAACTGCCAGCCCCCCCATCTTCCGCTGCTAATCGGCCATTGCTGCGTGTCTATCATGCTCTTATGTGTGCTCATGACTAAGAATGGATGGACTTGCTCATGGAGCAAGGCTCGGTGATATAAGGGAAGGTGGGATTACTTCCTGGAAGTTGCTCAGAAGAGTAACCAGAAAGTAGAATTGAGAGAGAGCCCAGGTAGAGGGCAGAGAAAGCTTGGGCTCTCAGGTTTAGATGAAAGCTCCCTGGACATGTGTGAAGATGTCCCCTCCATAAGGACGCAGACCCGGGACTCTGAGCTGAGAATGGGTTCTGCCCTGCAAACTCACAGATGCTTGTGGGGCTGTCGAGTATGTACTTTCAAGAAAAGACATAATAGGAGAATTCTTGGTGAGGAATGGTCTAATGAAAGTACTCTTAAAGTAGGATTTGAGTTTTTTATGAGAATATTAAGAATGGGCTTATTTTTGTGGGCAGGAGCGGTAAGGAGATGTGGAGGTAGGGTAGAATGTGTGCTGTTAGCTCTTAACAGTGTCTTGCAGGAAAACTAACTCTAAGCTTGGGGCGTCTACTTTACAAAAGAGGCAAGTTAAGGGTGTCTTGAGCCTTGAACATTCAAAACATATTTTTACAACAAACTCCAAAGTCCGGCAGTGTACAATGAAAACACAGACACATAATATTTTGCCCAACAAATCAAAGCCAAGATATAAATCAATAGAAAAAGTAGATGTAGAATTAAGATTTAACTTCAGAACCAAGCAAGCAGATAAGCTCATTAATGAACAGTGCACTCAAGGAACAAATAGGATTTAAAATGCTCTCAGCTTTTGGATGGTTTAAAGCTGGCCATAACTATACAACTATGTACACAGACTAAAAGAAAATGGTGCAATGCAGTTTGCTATTAAATCACTTTAAAGTTTTCCAATAGTCTGAAGCATCTGTCAAAATCCCAGGGAGGTGCTACAAAGAATTATTTTGAACCTCCAAATTCAGGACACCTGAAGAAGTAAAGGTCCAGGTCATATTCCCTCTTGGGGATAAACAGCTTTGCCATATATAAATTGTGAAATCTGTTATAAACATATAACACTTTTACATCACATAGTCTATGTGGAGCTCTCTAGGCTTGGATAAATTTTTTTAATTCTAAAAATAGTTAAGTTGCTTCATGAATCTTTTTTTTTTTTCTGACCAAATCCTGAATATGTTTTTATAGGAAAAATACTATCAAGTGTGAGATAGAATTCCTGGACTCTGGGGAGACATCTCGTTTTCAAGATAAATCCCTAAGACAAGACCCCACCATCTTGGACATCTGAATTCCAGATAAATTCTTCAAAAATGCCCTAAGAGCTGGAGAAGCCATCTTTAATATGAATTCTTCATACTGACTTAAGACAGAAGATGCACACAGGCTAATGTGAGAGGCAGAGCAGAACTGGACAGAGACTCTTTCTCCCTGAGAGTCAGAGTCTTGGGTGTGAGGGTGAATTTTGATAGGTGTCCAAAGCAAGTGTTGGTCTCGATGCTCTTACAGTCACCCACATGTCTAATGAGCAACCCAAACCAAGTGTATTCAAATTAAGGCAGACAGAAAACCCAAACTTGGCTAACTGCTAGCCTGCTGTGCTACCCCTTTCTCAACTCCACGCTGCATCAGAAGTAGGAAGGTGGGGCAAAGGGATGAACTCTTCCATCTCTTCTGTTATCACCCTTCCTTTGAGGCTCAATTTAGTTCATGGTGGGTAAGAAAAGGGAGACTGCTGATAATATTTATTTTGTCCTACCCAGAAACATACTGTCCCAGCTTTTCATCTTTTTTGGAACAATAGACCCAACTATTTTTGTTTTGTTTTAGAACCGCGGTATCGATTTTTTTCTGCTTTTGGTTTGTTGAAGCAAAAGTTGCTATGAATCTCAAACTTGACCTGCTTTATAGTAACACTTAAATATATTATACTTCAAAAAAATTAAATGGAAAGAAATGGCGCCATGTTAAGTGAAGTATAACATATCAATTATAGAAAAACATGGACCTTGGTGAATTTTTACAAACTACAAACTGAACATTCCCATGAAACCTCCACCCAGGTGAAGAAGTAGAAAATTACCAGAATGCCAGAAGCCCCCTGTGCTGCCTTCCAATTCCTATCCTGACAAGGCTGACCACTATTTTGACTTCTATTATCACTATTTTGATTGATCAACATTTTTAAAACAATTTTTTTATTTACTTTAAATAAATGGAATCAAACAGTATGTATTTTTCTCCATCTCGCTTCTTTCATTCAACATGGTGGTTTTGAGAGTCAGTTGTTGGTGTAACAATTGTTCATTCATTTTCATTGTTCTCAAATTTCACTGGGCAAACATGCCACAGTTCATTTACCCTTTCTACTTTGGATGCACATTTGGGTTGTTTACAGTATTCGCCTATTACGAATAATGTTGTTATGTGTATTCTTGTACATATCTTTCGCGGAACATATGTGCCACCTCTGTTGGTTATATACTTAGAAGTGGAATTGTTGGGCCAAAGAGTGTGCATATGTTCAGTATTAGTAAATCCTAACGGTTTTCCAATGTGATAATGGCACTTAACACTCTGGTTTGAGAGTTTGGGTTGCTTTACATTATTTGATATTGTGTCTTTTACATTTTAGCCCTTCTGGTAGCTGGGTGAATGGCTCCATTTCTGAGAATATACATTGTAAAACAAAATATTCAATAGTTAGGTTAAAAATAAAATAAAGTACATTTTCATGTTTTGAAGATTAAATCATGTCCTGAGAGAGCCAAATATGTGGATGATCTCACTGGGGAATACTGTTGAAAGATTATTTATATATGAACAAAGTAAAGTAGCTGATCTTAATTATTCCATAAAAGATGAGCAGTGTTGCTTTAAAATGTAGGAGCTTAGAATTTAAATAAAAATAAAACATTTTTCATTCTATTCTGTGTTTCACAGGCATTTTGAAGAATTGTGATCAATACCTGATTGCAGGCAATTTGACCACTGGTTAATCTACATCAGCACAAAAAAAGTGCTGCAGAAGGGAGCCTGTTCATATGTTAAATACTCGGAAGCATTTTTACCTGAGGTAATCTAGATTTGCTGTCCCTTATTAATTCACTTTCCATTATTTCTACAAACTCAAAGTTCTGGAAGGATGTCTACACGTGTTTCTTATTGCATTAGAGCCGTTAAAATTCATCATTCACTACTCTAAAGTCACACTGAGCATAGTTACAAAATGCCTAGCTCTGTGCTGACCACACAGCAACGTCTCATCATAACTGTTAGGAATGCATTTGGTGGCAATAACAAATTATTGTTATTTTTATTGGAGTATAATTGCTTTACAATGTTGTGTTAATTTCTGCCATACAGTGAAGTGAATCAGCTATATGTATACCTATATCCCCTCCCTCTTGGACCTCCCTCCCACCCCACCCCGTCAACCCACCCAGCTAGGTCGTTAAAGAGCACAGAGCTGAGCTTCTTTTGCTTTACAGCATGTTCTCACTAGCTATCTATTTTACGCATGGTAGTGTATATATGTCAATCCTAATCTCCCAGTTTGTCCCACCCTCCCCTTCCCCCACTGTGTCCACATGTCCATTCTCTACATCTACATCTCTATTCCTGCCCTGCAAATAGGTCCATCTGTACCATTTTTCTAGATTCCACATATGTGTGTTAATATACGGTATTTGTTTTTCTCTTTCTGGCTTCCTTCACTCTGTATGACAGACTCTAGGTCCATCCATATCTCTACAGATGACCCAATTTCATTCCTTTTGATGGCTGAGTAATATTCCATTGTATATATGTGTCACATCTTCTTTATCCATTCATCTGTCGTTGGACATTTAGGTTGTTTCCATGTCCTGGCTATTGTAAACAGTGCTGCAATGAACATTAGAGTACATGTGACTTTTTGAATTATGATTTTCTCAGGGTATATGCCCAGTAGAGGGATTGTTGGGTCATATGGCAATTCTATTTTTAGTCACACTGAACATAGTCACAAAAAGCCTAGTTCTGTACTGACCACATAGCAACATTGGATCCTAACTGTTAGGAATGTATTTGGTGGCAATAACAAATTAATCAGCCAAGAGTAGCTCAAACAAAGTGTTTATTTTCCTCACATAAAGAGAGTGACATATTTGCTGGTTTTAAGACTTATTTACCAGCTAGCTGTTGTTACTGTTCCAGGTGCTCAGCAACATCTTTCAGTATCCAGGTTTCAATCATTCTGTTCCATCATCCTAATGCACCAACATTCACACTCATACTTGTTGCCTCATGGTGGCAAGATGGCTGCTACACTTCAGGGATCACATGTACATTTAAGGAGGAAAAGAGGAAAAGAGAGAAATGAATCACCAGGCATACCTTTCCCATTTACCTGGAAAAGTAAACAGCCTCCAGAAGGCCTCTGCTTATACCTCTGTATTAGTTACCTACAACTGTGGGACAAATAACCCCCTAATCAGGCGTAAAACAACAATAACAACACCACCACAGGAAATAAATCAGATGAAAATAAAAATTAAATAATTATTATTTTACAGTTTGTATGGATCAGGAATGCCTTAGAGGCTCAGCTAGGAGGGTCTGGCTCAGGATCTTTCATGAAGTTCCAGTTAGGATGTTGGTAGGGGCTGCCATCATATGAAGGCCTGAGCAGGGCTGGAGGATCCGCTTCTGAGACGGCTCACTGCCAAGAGGGCAGTTGGCAAGAAACCTCAGTTACCCACCATGTGGGCATCTTCATAGTCTCTGTGTTAGATCCTCATACCATGGATTTTTCCCCTGGAACAAGTGATCCAAAAGAGAGAAAGGCAGAAATCACATTTTTTTTTTTTTTTTTTTTTGCAGTACGCGGGCCTCTCACTGTTGTGGCCTCTCCCGTTGCGGAGCACAGGCTCCGGACGCGCAGGCTCAGCGGCCATGGTTCACGGGCCCAGCCGCTCCGCGGCTTGTGGGATCTTCCCGGACCGGGGCACGAACCCGTGTCCCCTGCATCGGCAGGCGGACTCTCAACCACTGCGTCACCAAGGGAGTCCCAGAAATCACCTTATTTTATGAACCAGCCTTGCAAAACTAACACCGTCACTTCTGCCTTTTGAAAATAGGAGTACTAAAGAATTTGGTGGACATATTCTTAAACCATTACTGCTTCATTGGCCAAAACAGATTCACTTGTTGAGTCTAATTACAGTGGAATCTGGGAAATAAATTTATTATCAGAAGCGATGCCCATTTTTCCCTTGAACAAAACAGGGGCTCTACTATCCACAACAAAGTGGAAAGGAATATTGGGAAGGCAACTAGCTCATGAATTTGTACATAATGGAGTTTTGGAGATCTTCACCAAATAATTCTAGAGCTTAACTGAAGAAATGAATAATTTAGAGTAGATATAAAAATTTTGAAAAATAAGGCTTTTTAAGGGTGAGTAGACACCTATTAGACTTAATACAAGATGAAAATTCATATAGGCAAATAAATAGAAAGCAAAGTATAGTACGTAAATAGATGCTAATGTATAAGAAATTAATATTGAAATGGATGAATTATTTCCTAAATGACATTGGAAAATATGTGTTTGAGAAAGATTCATTTACATTCAACAGAGTAAGTTCTAGATGAATTAGAAGAAGAAACATGAAAAATGAAATCACCTTAAGAAGCTAGAAGAAACTTTGGGGAATATTTACCTTATCTCAGATGGGAAAGGACTATCTAAATACATAAGCAAGAAACTAAATAGCAAAGGAAAAGACTGATTTTAATATTTAAAATTACAAGCTCTGTGTCAAAAAAATCATAAAAAATTAAACACAAACAAGGAAATTATACTTTATAGATATTTTGACGGGATATATTTATTAATAAGAAAAATACCTTAGCTTTGCTTGAGGTCTATGGCCCTTTTCTATGGAGCAGATATTTCAGATTAAAAATAAAGCAGTGGGAAAAATATTAATATATAATGAGTTAATATAAATGGTAATAAACCTCTATATTTTCAATGAAATGGACAAAAACATAAACCTATAGTCCACAGAACAGATAAGGCAAAGGCTAGTAAACAGGAATAAATGGTCAACCTCATTAGTAATCATAATGATGCAAATTAAAACAAAATAAAATTTAATGTTTACCTATCAGATCAACACAGATTGTTTACTGTAAATACTCAGGGCTGGCCAGAATGTGGTGAAAAGGGTTTGTCTAATGCTACTGATCTATGCAAAGCAATTTGACAGTCTTCATCAAGCCTTTCAACATGTTTATACTTTTTTATCTGATAATTTTACTTATAACAATCTAGTCTAAGGAAATAAATGAATTTAAAAGCATATGTATGAAGTTGTATGTCTCGATATCATTTATAATGGAAACAAAAAGGAAATTGCTTAAATGTCCCACAACAAACTCATAGCTATACAAATCATGGAATGTCCATATAATGGACTATTTGGTTGTTGTGAAAATATTTTAATGAATTTCAATGACTTAGAAAAATGTTTATGATACGATTTTAATTATAAAACCAACACATAGTACATAAAGTCTCTATGATAGTATATGAATTATGGAATATGTATTATATAAGAATAAAAGGTTTGGGAGAAAATAGAAAAAAATTTTTGCAGTGTTTCCTGAGAACTATTTTGGGGGGCTTTGTAAGATTATGAAAAATTTGTGTCTTATTTAGATTTGTGAACTTCTCAAGTTTTCTAAAATACGTTGCTTTTGAGATCAGAAAAAAGTCCTCAGTAAACTCTAAATGGATTATTTTAATCTTATCATCTAACCTGTCTTACTGCTCTTGACAGTTGTACTGTGTGTATGTGTCTGTGTGTGTGTGTGTGTGTGTGAGATAAAGGCAGAGAGAAAGAAAGAAAGAGAGGAGGAGGGAAAAAGGGAAGGAGAGAGAGAGAGAGAGAGAGGGAGTTTGCGCACTGTAATTTTGGGAAACATGTATAAAAAAATACTAAAGCTCATTTTGTCAGGAAGTGGTAGATTAAACCCTACAATAGTGCATTAACTCTTTCAGGTCACTAAGGGACCAATTAGTGCATTATGCTAAGGGGTACTAAACTGTATCCTACTTGCCTGGAGGAGACAACGCACGTCCTGAAGCTCTAACTCATATCACCACTGGGAAGTGATTCAAATCTGGGAAGAAGCTGGTTCATTGAATATTAATTGAATGGGTGAATAAATGAAGAAAAGGCAAAGAAGAGAGCTAACAAGCTAACATTTATTGATTATTTTCTGTGTGCCAAGGGCTTCCCTTTCATTATTTCATTTAATTCTCATGGCAACCATATGAGGCCGATATTATTATTATTACGATTTTGCAGAAGAGGAAACTGAATTTATACCACAGACACATGAACACATTCCTGCCTTTTGTATAGGAAGATGCCGGCACTGACCTGAAATCGTCACTTATTTGCTCATGTGCTCTTGGCTCTCCACAGTCTTCTTTTAGGCTGATTCATGAAATCCCACAATCAAGGTATTCCTTTTTACTGTGGTTTTTCTGAGTACAGTAGTCTCCCTTTATCCACACTTTCACTTTCTGTGGTTTCAGTGGCCTTCGGTCAACCACAGTCCAAAAATATTAAATGGAAAATTCCAGAAAGAAATAATTCATGTTTGAAATTGTGTGCCTTTCTGAGAAGTGTGATAAAACCTAGTGACATCCTGCTCCATCCCACCCTGGATGTGAATCGTCCGTTTGTCCAATGTTTCCATGCTGTGCACGCTACCTGCCTATTTGTATAGGAAAAAACATAGTATATGTTTTTGGTAACATATGGAGTTTGGGGCAACCACTGCAGGTATGTAGCCCTCAAGGATAAGGGGGCACTACTACATTTCATAGCACATAGTATCCTGAGGACAAGTGGGTAGGAGAGAGTTCTGGAGAAGGAAAATTCTTTGGGATAGCAATCATCACACTGAAAAGAAGACATTTCAAATTACTTTCCGATAACTATTTGTAATTTAAAAAAAATTAAAATGAAGCAGAGGAGAGCAAAGATTATTGGGTGCCAAAGAAGAACAAAATGGAGTGCCCCAAGACGCAGAAGATGGGGGCTGGGGTGACTCCCTACTAACTGTTGGTGTCACAAGTGTGCTTAGAAGCCATTCTCTATGAATCTCTGAAAAGCAAAAGGCAGGTGTTTGCAAAATAGTTTTCTGGGCTGCCTGGTGCGGGCACAGGCTGTTTTTGTGCCTTGGAGCAAAGGAAATTGGCTCATAAAGAGAATATATTCCTGACTCATTTCATTAACAAGAAGCAGTAGCCCAGTAAGGTGGCTAGTACAGTCTTATTAAATGGTACCTGAAACTGACATAAGAAAACACAATACTGGAGATGAATCCATTTCTCATAGGGATCCCGGGCGAGGGGAAGAGTTGCTTGCTCTGAATATTTCATATTTCTATGTAGAAGACTTTTCCATCTGAGAGGAAGCACTTTCCTGCACAGGTAGTGAGACACAGTTTCACCTTGTAGACCATTTAAAGTTTTGAGTACAAAGTTCCACATCCCCATAGTTTTATTTATTTATTTATTTTTCTTTTTGCGGTACGCGGGCCTCTCACTGTTGTGGCCTCTCCCGTTGTGGAGCAACAGGCTCCGGATGCTCAGGCTCAACAGCCATGGCTCACGGGCTCAGCCGCTTCGTGGCACGTAGGATCTTCCTGGACCGGGGCACGAACCCGTGTCCCCTGCATCGGCAGGCGGACTCTCAACCACAGCGCCACCAGGGAAGCCCAATTATTATTTTTTTTAAAGAAACAGGCATCTCTTTATTTATTTTTTTACTTTAATTTATTTAATTTATTTATTTTTGGCTGCGTTGAGTCTTCGTTGCTGTGCGCAGGCTTTCTCTAGTTGCGGCGAGTGGGGGCTATTCCTTGCCGTGCGCGGGCTTCTCATTGTGGTGGCTTCTCTTGTTGCGGAGCATGGGCTCTAGGCGCACGGGCTTCAGCAGCTATAGGTCGCAGGCTCTAGAGCGCAGGCTCGGCAGTTGTGGCGCACAGGCTTAGTTGCTCCTAGGCCTGTGGGATCTTCCCGGACCAGGGGTTGAACCCGTGTCCCCTGCATTGGCAGGCGGATTCTTAACCACTGCACCACTAGGGAACCCCCATAGTTTTATTTTTAAAAGAGAGATTTCAATTTCAAGAAATTGAAAATTCTAAAAGAAGCCTTTTTATTCTTTTCTGATTTTTAGTTTGGACACATTTATATTTAGGCTTTCAAAGAATGAAGGGGCCAAAGTGTTTCTTTCTAGAAAGAAAATCCAAGCTAGTGACATCTTTAAATAGATTTACATCCAAATTATACACTGTAAGTCTACAAGCAATATTATACAAAATCACCCACGTGGCCTTTTGTATCGTGATCCTTTGTATGATACTGAAGCTCCTGTAGGAGGGAGAAAATAATGATTAGGCTTAAGCAAAGTGAAAAAATATTTTCTCAGCTGGAAGCTGTTAATACTTCAGCTGATAGAGGCTTGGAGAATAACTCTGCTGTTGTGTGTTTAAAAAATAAATATACAAGCACTGGAATAATTCACAGGATGAGAAATCACAGGAGGGAGATAACAGCCGAGCAGATCTGAGACTGATCGTTTTTCTGCTTATGGGGATGTTGCTCTTTCGCCCTAAGTCTTGGACTGACAGCTCTTCTGGATGCTGTTTCCAGTCCTCTGGGCCTTGCTGTCTTTGAGTAAATACAGTATTTCCAAGTCAGCCAAGGGCTTTACATTTTCACAGCATTTTTGTAGGAGACATAATTATTGGAAGCACAGGCTTCCAGAGAGTTTAGGATTCTAAACATCTCCCACACTTGAAAAATTAAATATAACTTCTTTTTTTCTTATTGTAAAAGCAATATATGCTTATGAGAGAAAATGTAAGAAATGCAGAGAAGCAAAAGGAAGAGCCTATATACTAATCCTACTAATGAGAGTGAACCACCAGGTAGTAGTGGAGTAGATCTATTCTTCTACCTCTTTTTCAATCCAATAGAAGTATATTTTACAAAAAAATTTTCCTCATCTGGTACACACAGTTTTTTAATCTTCTTGGACCTGCTCCTCTATCCATTCTTATGAGTAATAGCTAAGAGTTTACACTTTGCAATCAGAACCTACAACAGAGAGAATTCTGAGTCGACTACTTACCATCTGGGTGATGCAATCTCAACTTCCTCTTCTGCAAGATGAAGATAATGGTATCCAATTTGTAAGGTGATAGGAGGATAGAGATAATGTGTATAAAGGGCTTGGTACATAGTAAATGTTTAATAGATATCAGCTCTTACAAGTTTTCTTTTCTTCTTCCTTTTGCACCTCTGCCATATTAGTGTCCTGCTCTGTCTTTTGCTGGGTTCAACTTCCCCCAGTCTCCCTTCCATACTAGGTCTATTTATAACTATTCCAAAAGCGTTCTTTAGTCTTTGGTGTCCTGTTCCCCAAGCCACAGCTCTCTTGAGGCTGGAAGGCATTGCTCCTAACCCAGAGTTGCCTGTATCACAAGTGTTATCTATTCAACCTTGAGACAGGACATTGGCTTCACAACCATCCAAGAAAAACTCACTCCTTCACATATCTCATGTTGCAAAGTAAGTGTGATGGGCTTTTCCTGATGATTCTACCTGCCAGAAGTGGATGGACACATATAACCTTTGGATATCCTCTGAGTAACCTTGGCCATACATTGTTAATCCTAATTTTTTGCTTCCTTTGCCTACTGGTAAATGCCTTTACTGTTTGACTGGAAATAATGGATGTAACCACATCCATTACACATGCAACCAGATCCGTTCCTCTACTTCTTCCCATTCCTCTGGCCATTCCCAAATGTCCTTGGTATATTACTACCTTCTGCCAGCCATACTGAGTGTTCATGTCACATAGTCTTCTGATCTCTGTCCATAGACTTCAATCTGTTCTGCTACCTTGATCCATTATTAGTATATATTATTAAAATTATTTATGGATCTGCTAAAAGCTAAATTGTACAGATCCTTGAGTTGCTCTGCATATATTACTAAAATTGTAAATGCCATTCAAACCTCTATATATCTTAAAATTTTTCCTTGACAGATGAAGTAAGGAGTGAGGTTTTCCATCAGGGTATGATCACCTGCATTAAAGCAAAGCAGAACTGAATATGTTTAGGTTAGAGTGCTGATTGTACTTTACTTTAGAATATATGAAGACTAGAAATGTTCTGAACAGGTCAGGACAACTTGGAGTAGAATGTTTTGATTCCCAAAATGTTTGGGGAATGTTTTGATTTCACTATATCCTCCTGTCTCTTTAGGTAAGACGAAGAGGTACGCCAATACCAATGAAGGTCTCCCTTGTCTGAAGGAGAGATCAAAGGACTAAGAGAAGGAGGTCCCTAACTTTGTTGGAACAAGCTTTGGGGAGAGGGAGTGTGGGGGTGAGGTTCTATTTTGATGGGCAGGAGCATAAGAAGGTTGAGCCCCTGCAGGACCAGGGCTGCGTTGGGACACACATCCCTTGTTTCAGAGTGGACTGTTACGACTTTCCTTGGGACAAGCAAGATGGAGGTGGCTGCCTAGAAACTGTTAAGTCATGGATTAAGAGCTATCATATACAGTAGCAAATCTGAAAATATTCACACTGAGGGAGTGCTGAGTCTTGGGTTCAGCAGTGGGGCAATAGGTGAGGAAGGGGCAGTCAGTTGCACTACCTTCTTTTCTTTCTTTGCCTGCTGTACCCAGTAAATAGAGTTATTTCCTTGCCTAAGAACCTGGTGTAATGGAATGCTCCAGGTACTTGGCCAGTGCGAATGGACCTGGGAAGATTTAAAAAAAAATTGTTTTATAACGGAAATTTTCAAACATACGCAAGATTAGAGAGAATAGTATAATGAACCCATGAACCACCGCACAATTTGAGCGGTTTGCAACATTTAGTCAATTTCTTTTCATCTTTTAACTTATCACTTACCTTCCATGCCTCCCTTGTAACTACAATATTCTAAAGCGAATCTCAGAGAAGGAATTTTCTAAATGCTTCAGTAGCTGTCTTTAGATAAGGACATAAAAAATAACATAATCATAGTACCATTCATACCCCTCCAAATTAGTAGTCATTCTTTAATACCATCTAATATCTATTCCATGTTTAAATTTTCCTGATTGTCTAAAAACTCCATTGGTTTGTTCAAATCAGAATCTAATCAAGCCCTACACATTACATTTGATTGTTAGTTTTCATAAAACTCTTTAATTATAACAGTTCTTCCTTCCCTGTAACCTATTTTCATGCCATTTAGTTTTTGAAGAAACTGGATCATTTTTCCTTTGGAATCAAGGCAGAATTTGGATGAGCTCTTTCTTCAGGTCTTAAGATTTTCTGGGTAACTGAGAGGTCATGTGGAACAGTATAATCGTATGTCCGCGAACAGGTTAATGTCATCCATCGTGGTGGGACCCAGATGACTGAGTGATTGATGGGACAAGAGAGAACAGCTTCAGCCACAAAATGTGGAAGGGTGAGAGCTACTGCTCAAAAGAAATTTCTTATGCAGAGAAACTTAAATAACTGTCACGCAGAATGGCTGCCTTGCCAATGACCTCATTAATCATATTTCTGCTCTTTTAAACACCTCACCCTGACTCAGGGGCCATAGAGTGAGCTTGGACCTCACAACTCTTCCTCTGTACAGGCCACTCTTCTTCAGCCACTGTGGTTTGCTGGTTTTTGCTAGAAATACACCGCCTTTTCCATGTGTAGAGTCTCTTAGTGATTCCAGTCAGCACACTGGGAGCAGTTATCCATGTACCTTCTGTCTGCTCTGGGGCAGAACAGAGGTGGAGTATGCCATTTGCAAGGTCTCACTTTTTAATCTCAAATTCAAAAAGACTAATTCTCTTTGGTTTTTAAAAGCTACTTAGTTGATTCTTTGGGCTTTGAAGCCACATGATACTGCTAGGAACTGGAAAAGGAAAACAAATTCTGTCTTGAACTCTGGGTTAATCTCAGCCATTCTGCCATCTTTGGGGCTGTAAGTAGGTGGTGACAGAATAGCAGAGCTCTGAATTCCTTCACGGCCCATGCTCATACAGACTAATCTGTATTTCTTGAACACACTGTATGTTTTTCCAGAATCACATACTGCTCTTTTCTGCCTCCACTGAAACCTCTTTAAGGTTCAGTTCAGATGACAACTCCTGATAAATAACTGTGTAGCCAACTGTGTAGCACAGGGAACTATATTCAGTATCCTATGATAACCTGTAATGGAAAAGAATCTGAAAAAGAATAAATATATGTGTATATATATATATCTATATATCTATCTATATCTATATATACACAACTGATTCACTTTGCTGTACACCTGAAGCTAATATAACATTGTAAATCAACTATACTTCGATTTAAAAAAATGACAACTCCTTCATGAAGCCTTTCCTGAGCTCCCCAACCAGGTGTGCATTCTTCCCTGAATTTTCAAGGTGCTAATGTTCAGTGGAACGACTGGCACCAGAATTCGTGCAGAGACCAGAGCTCTCATTTGTCCTCTTTCCTCTAATCCCTTCTAAAGATTGTGGCCAGTATCTGCTCAGGGAAAAGAGGACACGTCTGGGCACATCTCTAGTTAGCCAACAAAGAAACAAAAACCAAACAACAATGGCAGTATGTAATGATAAGCACTTGGTGAGTTATCCTTACCTGTGCCTTGTTATTGAGTGGAAACTTCAGTTCAGTTCAGGAATTTTAAAAAAATAATTATTTCCGTGTTTGCCATGTGCCAAGGAGCATGCTAGATATGGAGGGCACAAAGAATATAATAGCTAACATTTGTATAATGCCTATGATGATAAGGCCCTGTCCTAAGCACTTTGCAGTTGTTATTCACTTAATCTTCAGAGCAACGCTTTCAGGTTGGTACTGTTACTGTCTCCATTTTATTTTCAGAGAAACAGGCACTGTGAGGTCAAGCAACTCGCGAGGTTAAGCAACACATGAGGTTACACAGGCTTCATAAGTGACAGTGCAGGGCTATGAACCAAAGCAGTGTGGCTCAAAGGAAAATAAGACATAGCTCTTCAGTTTTCAGATGTTTACAGTGTGAGGGTCCTAACAGAAGGGGGATGTGATTCTCTTCCAGTGTTAGAACCCCGGATGCGTTCCACAGAATTGGATGCAACCGACAATGTGTGCAGAATACATTCTGGGCTGGGACGCTGCCGGGCAAGGCCACAGCTGAGGCCAGTGTTGAGAGTGGCTGTCCCAGCATGCGCCAGGGCAATGGCAAACGAGGGCTGAGCTGTGCTCCCCGATGAACCGTGAAGCTTCCTGAAGAGGGTGCTATTGGGCATTGTCCTTCAGAAGTGACAGGGAGGATCCTGTATAGGGAGGCTAGTCTTTCCTTGAGGAATTTGCCCTTTGTTCTTGTTCGTTACCATTAGTGAATCTAATGGCACAATGGCATTTTGTGGTGCAGACTTACCGCCTATTAAGAAGTGTTCAGAGGAGAGCTCAGCATATAAATAACCCTTTGGATATTTCCTTCCAAAGCAACAGATCCTATGGCAGCAAAGAAACTGCTGAACTGAAGCCACGCGGAATCATAGCCAAACGTTAGGATGGCATAGCAATCTCCACAAGCATTTCTCTGGAGGTTTGGCATGTTCAGAGTAAGCCTCCATCTTAAACATTGTGTTTTTAAGCCAAATGGGTTTTCTGAGAAAGAAGAGGTTTTAAGGGCTTCTCTGGAGACAAATGAGCATATAATCACCTGCTTTAGAGGGAAATGGTTCCAAATCTCTGACATAAATCTGGGAAGTGGTTGCCTTAGAAACAACTAATGTTGTATAACTCTCTTCCCTGGACAACCATTTAGGGTCTCTATAATTTGCTAACTTCTACCCATGGTTTTTAAACCTTTAACCCTAGGTGAGAAATCTTAACCCCTCTCTCCAGTGAGAATGATAACAAATAACCTTTCTCATTTCTTCAAACATTAAACGCTTGGTAGGGACCTATCCTTTTCTTCTTGAGTGGGATTCTGTTAATATAGTGGAGAGGAGATCCTCCATAGCAGGACCATTGGGGGTTTGATGACATCTGTTCTGGTTTGCTCAGGACTGGGAAGTTTCCTGGGATGCAGGAGTTTCAGTGCTGAAGCTGGAATGGCCGTTCACCATGGTAGGGGCCTAGAGAGCTCTCCAAGCGAGGATACCCAGCTCCATGGTCTCTGGGCTCTGAATAGCTCTGAATTCCTCCCCCAGCATCTTCAGTGGAGGACAGCTGAGGGCGTGGTACCTACTGAACTGTCCAGTGATTGCTCTTTCAAAGATTCTCCCACAGCAGAGTTGCATTAGAGAAACTGCTAGAAATATTATACACAGCCAGATTCAGTTCAGCTCATTCAATTTTACACAATTTATCAAGCCTACATGGAGTTTCTATAAATCTGTGACACTGTACTAGAGGAGGGGGGATACAAAGATGAATAAGACACAGTCTTCCTTCCTAGGGGCTCTTAGACTAATAGAGATGTAAACAAAGAAGCACCTTTCAGTGTGATGGATGCTGTAGTAGAAGTGGCAGACAAGGTATAGGGGAGGGACATTACTAAAGTAGCAACTGCTTAAGGTCAAGAAAGGCTTCACAGAGGAGGTGATGCTTCATTGGAGAGTTGGAGGATAAATAGGCGTTTGACAGCTAGTCAGGAAAGAAGAACACTTCAGGCAGAGGCAAGAACATACAGCAAAAGCACAGACACAAGAAACAATCTGCTGAGTAGGAACATCATGGTATATTTAGGGAATAGCAGGTATGGGTGGAACGTAGGATTTGAGATAGAAGGAATGGTAAGAGAGAAAGCTGGAGGCCGGGAGCAAGAGACAGACCATGAATGGCATATATGCAATTATAGTCATCACTGCTGGGTACCTAACACAATCCTTCTTCCATTTTGCTGATTTTGTGCAGGTGATCCATCCTCCCCCAGGCCAGGGGCTTCTTTGAGCCAATCACAGTGATCTAATTTCTCTTGTCCATGATTTAAGATTTGAACTGAGACAAAGGTATGGTCATAGATGTGAGGAGATGTGCGTCTGTTGAGATCTACATAGAAAGAAAAGCTCTCTGCTCCTGGCATGTCTACGTGTGTGGCAGCCATATTGTGACCATGAGGATAGCTGGCCTGAAGAAGCTGACTTGCTGAGGATATTAGATCAGAAACATGGGAAGTTCCTGGGGCCTTGGAGTCACTTTTTCTTAAAACATTTTGTTATATGAGGTAAGAATTTTTCCTCATTGTTCTAGATATTTTGAATTGAGATTTCTGTTACTGGTGGCTAAAAACACTTATTGATATGGTATAACATGTTAAAAAGTTGAAGCTTTTGGTGACAGGAGAAATGGATTATGTTGTCATGGTTTCATTTTAGGACATTGACTCTTATTTGTTGGTAGTCATATTTCCCAGATGCAGAAATTCATTTATTTATTCATTCACTCAACTACTATTTTTTTTAACTTTATGCCAAGTACCATTCTAGACCCTGTAGATGCAAGGTCAAATAAGTTATGCTCTGTACTCTTAGAGGATTTACAATCTCTTGGTGGAGATGGGTAAGTAAATCAGCTTCACAGTATACTGTATCAAGTGCTTTGGTAAAGTTACACCCAGGGTACCGTAGTAGTGCAATAGGGCTCCCAAATCAGTCTGATAAAGTATAGAGTGCTTATCAAGGGGGTGATACTTGGACTAAACCAACTGAAGACAACAGAAGCAGTAACTAGTCATCCAGACAACTCCCACATCTGGGAGTATCTGGGCCCAGGTACACCTACATCTGTGCCCATCTTTTTTCTGCTGCGGTCCTTTTGACTTCAACCCATTTCTGGATGCCAGAGACCTGTTCTTATGTTTGACCTGCCTCAGCTCTGCTGGATATAGTTTCTTGCTCTCATCTCTTGAATTGGACAGATCATCTATTCCAACTTCCCTTTTTGTTGGTTTCATGGTTCCCGCCTCCACCTCCAGAGTCTTTTCCTGAGTATGTGCTCATATTGTCTTGACTTCACAGATTCTGGGTTTTTCCTGCTGCTCCTGGACATATTCGTGCTCAAGAGGTTCCTGGCTCATTTCCAGCCTGACGTCTCCCTTGTCCCTCAAGCCATATGTGGACCATGGCATTTGATGCCGGAGCACATGGGTTCAGTGTACTAACAATGACTGTGGGCCTCACCATGTAATTTTTTTGAGACTTATGTAAAAGTTCAGATTGGTTTAGAAAACTTTGGAGTAGGTAAAAATTAGGTAGGAAAGAATTTCCATTTTCCTTCTCGGCATCATTTTTTTGGGGGGGGTGGGGGTGGGTCTTAAGACTTTTCAAACATATGGGAAAGCCATATATGCACAGCAGTATAACTTCCCATTTACCACAATTATTTGCGTTATGAATGATGTTGCTTAGCGTGGGAAGAATATTAACAACCCATTTAACATTATGTAAAAGGCCTTTCTCTAGAGGGTGAAAGGGAAAGAAGGTTCTCCGGCTCATGCAATTTTCCTGAGAATTGATTAAGTGCATCAGCCCCAGAGAGGTAAGGAATTTGGAAAGGTAGAACGGTTTTTCTAATGGTTCCCTGTACGTTTAAACAGCTTAATATTTACCCTCTAAGGTCACTGAGCTTGAAATTGAGTAGGTAGAAGCACTTTAAGTAAACAGCAGAGACAAGAAGTGGCACATATTTTATTACATTTAAAAAATGAGAGATGACACATATTAAGCGTCTCTCAAATATTATATATATTTTCAAAAAGAGTAATAGCTCTATTGAACTTATAAAAACAATGGAGCTTGTTATAAGGAAATCAAGCAACAGAAAAAGGTACAAAGAAGAGAGAAAAAAATGTCAATCCAAATCCACAGAAATAACCATCCTTAACAATTGTAAACATCATCCCAGGCCTCTCCTTGGGATAACATTGCACCTATTCAGAATGCATGGTTTAAGGCCTCTACTATTCCCATTTCCTGGTTTCATTAAAGACAAGAAAGGTTATTTTCACCAACATTTTAATTATTATTTTTGGTTGTCTATGGGTTTTGCATATACATTGCTGTAAAATGACCTTTATTGTGCCATCTTTGACCAGAGTATACATTTCTTCTTCTTTTTTGTTGAAGTATAGTTGATTTACAATGTTGTGTCCATTTCAGCTGTACAGCAAAGTGTTTCAGTTGTATATATATACAAATATACATATATATATATATATATTCTTTTTCAGATTATTCTCCATTATAGGTTATTACAAAATATTGAATATAGTTCCCTGGCTATACATTAGGTCCTTGTTGCTTATCTACTTTATATTTAGTAGTGTATACCTGTTAATCCCAAATTCCTAATTTATCCCTCCCGCCCTCTATACTTTCTTTTGACTAGAAAGCTTTCAAATATCTTTAAAATATTTTAAGTGTAAGATGAAAATATGTGGGTTCAGAGCTGCTCTGAGGTACTGAGCTTCATGGTTTACACTAATTGGTTCATCCTCAGGACTCCCATTTTGAGGAACCATCCATTCGTCATCAAATATTATTGAGTATTTCATAATTGCAAGGATCTGTGCAAATCCTAGTAAAAGACATAAAAATGTGACACATTTTCTTACCTTCTAAGATTTATGATTTAGTGGTAAATAGAAGTCATTCATTCATTCATTCATTTTACTAGTCATTTGTGGAGTGCCTGGCATCTGGCACCATGTTAGATGCTAGAGATAGAAAGAAAATAGATAAAGATGTAGTCTCTGCCCCTAAGGAGTTCACGGTGCAGTGGGGAAGATAAACACATGGACAAATAGTATTTGCATCATATGCCATATGCCTCTGATATGTATGTAAATAACAGCAACAACAAGAGATAGTATCTGTCAGGTAATTTATGAGAAATACAATTAGCCCATGAACAGGACTTAGGAAGGAAAGAGTGATCCCATCTTGAGGTCTTCATAGAGGAGAAATACTTGAGTTGGTTCTTAATGGAATTGCAGCCTTTTTTGGGGGGGCTGTGTTGGGTCTTTGTTGCTGCACGCAGGCTTTCTCTAGTTGTGGCGAGCGGGGACTACTCTTGTTGTGGAGTACGGGCTCTAGGTGTGCGGGCTTCAGTAGTTGTGGCTCGCAGGTTCAGTAGTTGTGGCAAGCAGGCTCTAGAGCACAGGCTCAGTAGTTGTGGCACACGGGCTTAGTTGCTCCATGACATGTGGGATCTTCCCGGACCAGGGATCGAACCCATGTTTCCTGCATCGGCAGGCGGATTCTTAACCACCGCTCCACCAGGGAAGTCCTAATTGCAGCCTTTTAATTGGCAAAGGTGAATGGAGACAGTATTCTTAGAGAAGGCAGGGGCACTATAAACCAGAGCACAGAGATGAGCAAGAAAGGAGAGAAACTGGGCAGGGCAAGTCATGAAGATAGTGGGAGCTGAGGGTTCATTTTTTGGTAGTTGGGAAAGATATGGTAGTTGAAAGGTAAGTTAGGGTGAGACCAATAATGCAAAGATTTGGGTTTTATCCTTATTCAGTGGGAAGTGACTGCAGGTTGCAATGAGGGCAGTGACATGATTGAAGCAAGGCTTCTGGTGGATTGGATGCTATCCCCAAGCAGGGTGTATTGAAAGAAGAGAAATGCAAAGGAACTAAATGTATGCGACACCTGGTATATACCAAGCTCTGTGAAGTTATTGCACTTCAATCCTCAGGAATATATCCACAAGGAGGCACTTTTATTTCCATTTTAAGGCTAAAGAAACTGAAGCTTGGCAGCATCTAGCTTTGCTATGAAAGAACAACCTGTTGAGATTATTGCATCAAAGGTCGTTGAACATTTATAAATCTTGATGGTGATTAAGACTCAAAATGGATGACGGCTGGTGCTCTTGGCTTCTGTAGTATGACATAGCAGTGTGACAGAAACCTAAAACAGCGGTAAGGGTGGTGGTTGGCCCAGAGCTTGGAATCTTCAGACAATACCCGGGATGTTCAGTTTGGTTTTGAATGCCGCATGGCGGAAGTGAAAGGAACAAACTTGAGCACATTCAGAAGAGAGCAATGAAGACCAAAAAGTACCTAGAAACCCTGAGGCACTGAGCATGTTGCATTCATTCAGAGAAAAGAGCCTGACGTGCCACATGAATCCTGGAGTTAGACTGGTCGTATGGCGTTCTAGGCAGATAAAAACAAATGGGTACCAGAAGTGAGCTCTGTGGAAGGGATAACTTTTCTAACAATGATGAAATGGGCTGCTGTGAGAGGTTTGAGCTCCCTAAGATCAGAGATGTTCAAGTACACGCCATTGATAACCTTCTAAACAAAGATTCTGTGGTATTATGATTTCCTAGTGTCTTGCAGGTGATCTGTTTATACTAGTACATGCACAGCTGTCAGGTTATGATTGATGCCTCTTTCCTTTTCTCAGAGTCTCTTTTCAACCCAGTCTAAGCTGGCTTGTGTCCCAACCACCCCGTGCAGATGGCCTCTGTCAAGTCATCAGTACCTCTCAGTCATCAGATTGAATCTTCTCTGTCCCTAAACTTTGTAGGAGCATTTAGCACACACAGTGGTAACTCCTACTTTCTGGAAGCAGCTCTTTCTCTCAGCTTCCAGGACCTCATACTCGCCCGCTGGTTTTCTTCCTACTGCACTGACCTTCATCTCACTCTCTTTTGCTAGTTCTTCCTCCTCCAGCTCAACTTCTAAATGTTGGAGTGCCCCAGGGCTCTCAGTATTCCCTTCTCTTCTCTAACTATGTTAACTCTTCGTGGTGGTTTTGAAACATGTCTGCAGTTTCCTTGACTCTCCTCCCTTCCAGAGATGGGAGTCTATGTCTCCTTCCTTTGAATCTGGGTTGAACTACTGATTCATCTTTAATGCAGCAGGAGAGATGATTTCTAAGACCAGAGGCTAGGTCAGAAAAGGCGTGAAGCTTCCACTTGGTTCTCCTGGGACATTGGTGTTTGGAATCCTGAACTTTCGGAACTGAGGAGGTCACACTGGGAGAAAGCGCAGGTCTCTAGAGAGGTGATGTGTGGTACTCTAGCCAACAGCCCAGCTGAGGATGCAGGCATTCTGGAGTAGTATTTACTGTATTGACTTTTGTGGGATTCACTTTTGAATAATTTCCATGTCTCAAGTCCAGACACCACATGGAACTTGATTTAGCAGTTCAACGAATTAATAGATTAGAATTAATATATTGACCTTTTCCAGCCTTACCTCATTCATGCTACAGCTTCAGCAGTCTCATCTCTGTTAATAGAATTACCAGAGATTTTCTAATACACAATGTCCGCGATTAAGTTTATGACAATCACTAACAGTTACATGATACTTATAAGGTGGCAGAGACTGTTTCAAACACTTTACATGTTTAAACTCATTTAATCACCACGGAACTCCCATTCTACAGATGAGCAAAGTGAGGCACAGAGAGGCTAAATCACCCAAGGTCACACAGGTAGTAAGTGGCAAAGCTGAAACTTGACCTCATAGTCTAACTTTAAAGTCTTTGGTCTTAACTAGTACCCTCATAGTGTATAAACTTTTGCAAAACCCCTCCATCACTAGTCAACACAGGAAGAGTCTGGTTACTAGGTTCATGCAGAGGTATATTTTCAAAGGTATGCAGAACTTGCAGCCTCTTAATTTGTTTATTGCCTTCATTAACTGTACGTCTACCATTTTAGTGGGTATCTTGGACAGAGAGAGGAGAAATGTTGAAATGTAAGGACAGACATTCTCCGAAGTGCTCTTTGAAGCCATTGTTTTACCCAAGGAACAGATTATGTCTCTAAATATCTCTCAGACTGCCCTGGCTTATAGTCATGGGAGGGCTTTCAGAAGTTTTTCTGGCTGTTTGGCAGGAAGAGAACAACTGTTAGCTTGGTTATAACCTAAATAAATACTCCCTTGCTCCAAAGATGTTATTGACTCAGTGGCACTTCCCGTGTTACACCATCGAGCACTCCCCCTGGCTGTCACAGTACAGGCTTTTACTACTGTCTAACTGCTTCATTCTCTGTCCGTGAGGAGCTATACCTACCCCTTTGGTTCCACTACCCCATCTCGCCCCCACTGCAAACGTCTCTCCACACACACTTTGAGGTTTAGCCTGTAATTTTCCAGCAAAGCAATTCCTCCTGCACCGAGGATGATAATCAAAGGCAGACAACACAGACAGTACCTGTAGCCACGTCCTGAGATGAAATAAACATCACCCAGCTTCCCATTCCTTCCTTTCTGAGAAGGAATAGCAAGGTCCGGAAAGCCAGGAAGAAAAAAGTGGCCAAATAAAAATAAGTTATTGAAAAATACTCAGGGTCCCTTTGGGAGGTCTGTCACTGATGCTGTCTCTACAGGGAGCCAGCCTCTCCTGCTGGCTTCACACAAAGGACCTGAGCCCCCGTCACCATTGTCTTTGGCACACACTGTCTCTGGGTGGAAAGGATGCTATTTGTTGTTGTTGTCGTCGAAGCTGAACATTCACCTGAACAAATAGCAGATGCTAATGAATATTAATTTGTGCTTAGATTAATGCTTCAAAGTGTCAATTTAATTTCTGTTTTGCTATTCTGCCCCTGATTGTAATGAGCTACTTCAGGATGTGGGAGCACACACCTGGCTCAGGGGAGGGGCTGGAGGGCTCCAGGGAGCTGAGCTGGGTCCTCGGGCTTTTATCTCTCTGCTATGGGACAATTCCAGTGGAGCCCAGCTGGCCCCTGAAAGTCATGCAGCTGTGCGCTGGCCCAGTGGAGAGCGGGCACCTCCTCAAGGCGAGGAAGGCACACACACATCAAACAACCTTCAGGAACAGCCAGGAGCTAAGCCAGTGCCCACGCTGGGCTCCAGGCTCTGGGTGGAACAGGCTGCTGTGTGACCCCCGCATGGTCTCCTTTTACCCTACCTCAGTCCGTGTCTGTTGCTGACTTTTCAAATTCCTGAGAGACTTAATGCTAATTTGTATCCTTACAGGTCCACATAGTGAGGGCAAGTGAGCCTGATTTTGTAGTCAGGCATGTCAAGGTGTGAATCCCAGCCCTGTATCTTACCGGCTTAGGTGTATTTCTGAGCCTCTGTTCCCTCACTTATAAACAGAATCACTGAGAAGGCTAAATGAGGTGCCTGTGCTCCATGCTTAGCAAAGGGCTGGCACCAAGCAGCACACAATAGATGAAGCTCCCCTCCCCTTTCCTTCAGATGGATAAACCCACTCTCGAATAATGAAAATAATAAACTTCCTTATTGAATTTCCAAATATCTCTCTGCTATAAATGTTTCTCTGCGTTGCCTGATCTCCTAGGTCTCTGTGTGCCTTATTAGTAACCTGGTAAGTAAACACGACCAATGTTTCTATTTAGAATAACGCCAGAATAACGTGAATGCGATGACTTTTTTTTTTTTTCGGTACGCGGGCCTCTCACTGTTGTGGCCTCTCCCGTTGCGGAGCACAGGCTCTGGACGCGCAGCTCAGCGGGCCCAGCCGCTCCGCGGCATGTGGGATCTTCCCGGACCGGGGCACGAACCCGTGTCCCCTGCATCGGCAGGCGGACTCTCAACCACTGCACCATGAGGGAAGCCCTGCGATGACTTTTTTTAAAGGATACGCATGGCACCCTATTCCATCTTTGCCTTGTTCCTCATGGACCAGTGTTGCTGTTTCTCTGTGAGCTGGACAAATAGAATGGATTTTTCCCTCATAGAAAATCACCTTCTGCAGCCCAACCTCTGCCTGCCTGGGACTTGCTTTACCGTTCCCACTTCTTGCTCCTCCCACTTTGCCCGCCATCATCCCACAGACACTCAGGTTGTTGGCACTTTACTGAGTGCAGTCAGGAGACTCCTGAGCAGAGCCAGCACGCAGGATTACAAAGCCTGGTTGTTCTGTCGCTGAAACTCTCGATGACAGGTTTCCGCACGCTCTGTGGGTCTCCACCTCCCTCCTGATCGCTTTCTGTACTTAGATATTATATGTTTCCTAGGGCTGCTTATCAGAGTACCCAAAACTGGGTGGCTTACGATATCACAAATCTATTGTTTCACATTTCTGGAAGCTAGACATCCAAAATCAAGTTGTTGGCAGGGCCCTGCTCCCACTCAAGTCTGTAGAAGAGAATGCACCCCTAGCTTGTGGTGGTGGCCATCCATTCTTGGGGTTCTCTGGCTTCTGACAGTGGAATTCCAATCTCTACTTCTGTCTTCACATGATATTCTCCTTGTGTCTTTACATCATCTTCTTTCTGAGCATGTATGTGTCCTAATTTCCCCTCTTTATAAGGATATCAGTCATATTGGATTAGGACCCACCCTAATGACCTCATCTTCTATTGGTTAAATCTATAAAGGTCGCATTTCCAAAGAAGGTCACATTCTGAGGTACTCGGGTTAGGATTTTGACATATCTTTGTTTTGCAGGGGATACATAACTCAATCCATGACATATGTAAATTACCTCTCACTTTTTCCTTCTTGGGCTCTAGTCAACCCTTTGGGATTTTACCTCTGTTTCAACCAAAACAACAAAGCCCTTCATAATCTGGCCTTTCTTCATTTGTTCATTCACAAGTATATTTATTCAACACTTACCATATGCCTGGACTGGAACTTTTTTTAAATTGAAGTACAGTTGATTTACAATGTTGTGTTAGTTTCAGGTGTACAGCAAAGTGATTCAGTTTTATATATATATACATATACACACACACATATATACATATACACACACACATACATATGTATATATATACATATACACACACACATATATACATATACATATACACACACACATACATATGTATATATATATACATATACACACACACATATATACATATACACACACATACATATGTATATATATATATACATATACACACACACATATATACATATACACACACATACATATGTATATATATATACATATACACACACATATATACATATACACACACATACATATGTATATATATACATATACACACACACATATATACATATACACACACATACATATGTATATATATACATATACACACACATATATACATATACACACACATACATATGTATATAACACATATACACACACATATATACATATACACACACACATATGTATATATA